>NW_024962270.1:11630696-11642132 GCF_019238085.1 Lagopus leucura | reverse complement strand
CCCCCCCCCCCCCCCCCCCCCCCCCCCCCCCCCCCCCCCCCATTGAAGTTGATTAGGTTGACCAATCTATATTGCACTGGCTTTTCCCCTTCCCTCATTACCTCCCACCACCTTGAACAACTGGAAGTGATAGTTGCTGATGATGTTTTTCTTTTTTTCTTAGCATCTCATCCATCTTAATTAAATTATTTTTTTAACTATCCTTATATCATATTCTTTAGACTCAGACAATTTGAAAGCATGTATTCTGAGTGCTCTTAATCCTTTCTTTCTCTATTCCAGGCTGCAGTCATTTTGTTCTTGGCATTGCCTGTTCTCACTATCTGCTTGTGGGTGATCTGGTTTGGAAGTTTGATGCAACAAAGGCACTGATTGCTTTGATTTTCTTTACCATTTAAATGATAATGAAATTCTGGGAGAGCACTGCCTTGCTAACTACACATTTTAACTGAAACCCACCAGTATACTTAGGTAGAAATAATCCATACAGTAATAAACTGTCCTTGCAAAAGACTTTATAACAATTCTTTCTATGTTTTATAATAAACATGGGTTATTTGGCACTGCTGTCAAGTTTTCACTTATTCAATTTTGAAAGAGGCTATACCATCCCTTGCAATTTCACTTTCTTGTTTTTATAGGTCCTCTAACTCAAAGCTCAGATTAAGATCTACAGTCTTCTTTAAGAGCTTTTCCTAGGATTTTTAACACAGTGATACTACTAATGTTATTTAAACGATGATAAACTGAGAAAGTGTTTAAGTGAACACTTGCATACCTTTCACCTGGTTCTTATTTGATTATATATTTGACTATGATTATAATTTTCTTCCTTCAGTTACTTGTGTTGAGTGAAGTACACAACATAAACAATGTATTATGTATTAAAATATACTCATATAATACTCATATTATGGCATCTTTTACTACACAGTGTCTGCTTACAGTTGTAGGATGTCCACACAAGCAACTGGGCTGGGCAGTTCTTTTATTCCTCTATTTGCAAAATACAGGAATGCTGCTTGCAAAGATAAGCACAGGGTATTTGTCCCATGAAGCTTATCAGCTGGGTTGTTTGCTGCCATGAACAACCTGGAATGTGTCCATCCCTCAGACACTTACAATAGAACAACTTCTGCAGCTACAAGTGCAGGTGTCCGTGTTTCTTCCAGTCTGTCACCATGTGCAGTGCCTGTGGGCTGTTCCTGGGTCTTTCTTGTCTCACTCTATAGGTGAAAAAGATCTATAAATAGGATAGCAATGCATTGTCAGGTGGTGGTGTCTCAGATGCAGGGATTTCTTTTGATTGTGTTCACAAGGAAATGAACCTCTTGCAGTCATGCTCTACCAATCCTTTTCCTCATAACTGGGTGGGTGCAAGAAACCTAGGTATGTGACTAAGGGAGATGAGGATCAAGATGTGAGCGCGTCTCTTTTGTTGGACTAGTAGTGACAGGCCTATGAGTGCACTTCTCATTTCAAACCTGCACTGGCTGGTGTGGCAGTCTTGAGCTGCTGGGGGTTCTCAGTGCGTGGAGGTGTTGATAAGAGTGCTGGCTGGGTGCTGTGCTGCTGGGCCCCTCCGCTCTGAGGGCATCTGGGTGGTGTGAGGAGAGCCAGGGAATGGGGGTCATGGATAAGGGAGTGCAGAATGGTGCTGGTGGGTTCTGCTGCTCCTAATCAAAGCCACCATTTCCCTTGTGCAGATCTCACTTTTGTATCACCAGGTTACAGTGATGAAGTGTTGGCAAGTAACTGCATTATTTGCTTATATACAAGATGCACAGAATCGTTAAGGTTGGAAAAGACCTCTGCGATCACCTAGTCCAGCTGCCCAGCTCCCACCAATAACCACAGCTGTCAGTGCTACACTGACCCTTGTCTTGACGCCCCAGGGACCGTGTCCTGCCTGTGCAGCCTGTCAGCATATCACTGTTCTTTCTGAGAATGATTTTTTTCCTGATAGTCAACTCGAACCACCTCTGGTGTAACTTGAGGACCTTCCCTCTCGTCCTATTGCTAGGACTGCGTGTACACCTGCCCGATTCCCTCAGTTTTGATCACACGAACAGTTTACATCTGTTACATTCGTAACCCGCACTCGCCCTGGCCGGAGGGAGACGGGCGGGAGGCGGGAGCGCGCGGGGCGGAGCGAGGGCGGGGCGGGCGACCGCGCTCAGCCAATCCGGGGGGGCTCGTCCATTTTTCGGCGTGAGGCAGGCACGTCGGTGGGGTGATGCTACGGCGCCGGGAAGGGGCCGGCAGGGCGGCGGGAAGCGGCCCGCCCGCTCGGGCTCAGCGCCGCTCCCTCCTTCCCGCCGTTCACCGAGGCCGGGGGCTCCGGGCACGGGGCCGGCTCGCGGGCAGCGCCGCGCGGCGGGAACGGGCGGGCGGCGGCTGCGGGGAGCGCGAGGCTGCGCGCGGGCCGAGGCGCGTGAGGAGAAGGCGGCGCGGGGCAGGTAGGGGCGGCCGTTAGCGGCGGTGCCGGGCTGAGGCTCGCCCGCTCCGTTCATCCGTCGCTCCGTCCGTTTCCTCGCAGGCTGCCGGCGCCCGAGGGAAGGGAGAGAGCTCTTCTCTGAGACGCGGGGAGGAAGCGGGACCCCCGGCGTTTCATGTTCCGCCGGCCCGACGGCATCTCGGCGTTGATTCCGACCCGCTCCCACCCGCGCCCGGACAGCGACGGCGAAGAGGAGCGGCGCCGTCCCGCCATGTCCCGGTACGGCCTCCGCAACCTGCTGGACTGGCTGTATGGCGGGGTGGACCCCAGCTTCGCCGGCAACGGAGGGCCGGAGTGCGCGGCCTTCCTGTCCGGGCGGCAGCGCTTCGCGGAGAGCCTGGTGTTCCTCAGCCTGGGCGCCGCCGAGATCCTCGTGGCGCTCCGCAAGCTGCGGCAGCTGAACCGCGGGGAGCTGGAGGGGCACCTGCTGCAGCAGCACCGCGCCAAGACGGAGAGCCTGGGCAAGAACCTGCTGCTCGTGGCGCTATGCCTCGTCTTCGGGCTGGAGGTGGGCTTCAAGTTCGCCACCAGGACGGTCATCTACCTGCTGAACCCCTGCCACGTGGTCACCGCCGTGCAGGTGAGGCTCGCTTTGGCTTTGTGCTGGCGAGGCGGTCGGTCTGTAAAGGTTCGCACCTTCGTAGCGGAGGTTCGAATAGCGAGGGTTCGTACAAACGGTTTAGAGCTTGGCTTTACTCGGCTGAACTGAACGTGGGGAGGGAAAAAGGTGAAACTGCAGCAGACGTCAATGTCTAGCGCCGTGGATGAAAAGGCTTTTTTGTCACCAGAAAATGTTGTTCCCACCAGCTGCAGTGGGATAACTTGTGCCAGATTTGATTAAAAACAAGGTTACTGCTCAAAAGCCTGTGTGATTTACACAGCGCTTTTTTGCAAGGGGTGCAAATGTGTTTTGTGAAGTTGTTAAAGTTGCAAAACTTTAGTTGTTTTTTGGTGACAATCTTGTTTTGCTTTTCTAATTTTAAAAGCTGCGTGATGATCATGCAGGTGAGGATCATGTGTAAGGATAACAGGTGTTATCCTTGTCTTCTACACGGTGGTGAATGAACTGAGATGGCTTGATACCTGTGGGTGAACTGTGCTCTAACAGGTTGTGGCTTAGTTGCTGATAGATGATAATGCACAGTATGTGTAGTTGTCAAACTAATAGAGACATTCATAATTAGTGAGTGAACTGTGATATCTGAAGCTTACAAACTATTTGTGTACAGTTCTGTGCATGTACTTAGCTCACTGAGGTTGTCAAAATAATCCTTGTACTAATTTTGCTAATTCTCTACCATCAACACTGGGTAGGTAACTTACAACGTTTGAACTCAACAACAAATAGAAGATTATATGGAAGTGTTTTTTTTTTTGTTTTTTTTTGTTTTTTTTTTTTAAAAGCTGTTATGGTTTAAAAAGACAGAAATAACAAATTGGATCAATACCATTCCTTTTCTGTTTGCAGATAGTATCTGATGATACTAGAGGTCTGGGGGTGAAAAGGATCCTTTCAAGAGAGGTCACACAGGCTTTTACAGCAATAATTGGGACATCTACAGAAACTAAGTTCCTGTTCCAGAATTTAATTAGTAGGTTATGTGAATTCCTAAGCTGTGAGGCAGTGCTAGGTCAGTATTTTACACCATAGTAGAAATGCTTTCCATAAAGTTGTAACAGTTGTTGCACAATCAATTAGTATTGGTAAGGAAGTGGAAAACAGAAGGTTTCCAAGAGCTGTACAAATAATGGAAAAATAAAACAATATAGCCGCATTCCATTGCTTGGCAACACTCTCTATTTACTGGAATGTTTCCTGTTAATTCTCTGAGATGATGATGATGACATTTTAGCATTATGATTTGAATACTTTGTTCTCTTGATACAGTATTGTAATGTTGTTTTATGATTTCACTATGGTATTAACAAGAAGTAGCCATCAGAACGAGGGAGGTGATTTTGCCTATCTGCTGCCCTCTCATGAGACCCATCTGGAATACTGCATCCAATTCTGGGCTCCCCAGAACAGGAAGGCCATGGAGCTGCTGGAGCGGATCCAGGGGGCCACGAAGATGATCAGAGGGCTGGAGCACCTCTCCTGTAAGGACAGGCTGAGAGAGCTGGGGCTGTTCAGCCTGGAGAAGAGAAGGCTTGGGGAGGACCTTATAGGGCCTGCCAGTACCTGAAGGGGGCCTACAGGAAAGCTGGAAAAGGAGTTTTTATTAGGGCAGGTAGTGACAGGATGAGGGGAAATGGCTTTAAACTGGAAGAGAGTAGATTTAGTTGAGATATTAGGAAGAAGTTCTTTACTGTGAGGGTGATGAGACACTGGGACAGGTTGTCCAATGATGTTATGGGTGCTCTCACCCTGAAGGCGTTCAAGGTGGATGGAGCTTTGAGAAACCAGGTTTGGTGGATGGTGTTCCTGCTGATAGCAGAGGGATTGGAATTAAATGCTTCTAAAGCTCCCTTCCAACCCAAACCATTCCCTGAAAAATTAGTGCTTACAGGTAAATTGGGGGTGACATTGTTTAGCTCACTTCTTTATGCCTACCCTCAGAGGTAGAGAGTTAACCTCTGTAGTCAGACTTGGACAATTCTTAATCTATCAGAGCAGTTGTGGTACCTTCTTTCTTATCCTGTGCTGATTACTCACTAGAAATGGTGTTACTGCACTTTGTGAAATTGAGAACAAGGATATGTCAGCAAACTTCAGAAGCAATGCCCCTTCATCCTCAAACAGATGTGTTAGAAATAGGCCTGGGCTTAAAGTAGGGAAATAATATAGCTGCAGAATGGACACTTTCAGCAGAGAAAACAACTTATAAACAATGATAGTTGACCTCCGCCAGCAGGAAAATAATACACAGTAGGTAGAATCTTGAAAGTGTTCTTCTGGCTTGACCTTGCTGACAGCAATAGGTTGGCAAGATGAAATATATGAAAATGTCATTTATCTCGCATTACTGTTCTTACAGCATCTTGTACATTATGCAGCTGCAGGGCTGGAATGTGAGGATGAACAAGGTAGGAGGTGAAGAGTTGAAGCATGCTATAGCATTTGCAGTCCTGTCAGAGGGAAGCCAGAAGTGGTTGTTTGTAAAGTTCTCTTCATCCACTCAGTTTCTGTTTTCTTCATGTGAGGCTGTTTCTTCTCAGCAGCAAAAGCTCTGGGCTCTGTGCCAAAAAATATTTGGAACTGGAAGTTGTCCTTCAGACTTCATCTGCATAAGGCTTCTGCTTTTGAAAGACCTAAGGCTGAAATGAAATGACGAAATGAAGTGGGAATTATACATGTGGTGCATTTGAGCAGACAGAACTGTGTCGTATAATGGCTACCGTGCTCTACTAATGAGTCTGTTTAGATCAGGTGTCTAATTTCTGCTTATCACACCGACCTGTGTTGATATCAAATCTTTTCCATAAGCAGAAAAACCAGTTTACATGTCTTACTGTTAGGATGGAGCGTTGGTTGAATGAATGTATTTAATTGCTGAAGCAGTTGTCCTGGTTATGGGATTGAATTTGTTGCCATCATGCCACTATTTGGATAATATGCAAACACTGCTGCTGATTTCCAGCCCAATGATAGCTTTTGGTGTCTTGCTTAGCTTAGAAGCAGTGTTGTTTTTTTCACCAGTATTGTAAGCGCAGCATCAATGAGAAATCAATGAATTTTTAAAGTTTATATCCATTTTAAGCAAAAAGTGAAATTGAAAATGTTTGTTTAATGTGCTGTTTCTGCTGTGGGGCTGGGGGTGTTTTGGTGCAGAATGACAGCACACGGTGCAATAAAGGGGGAAAGGTTTTTGAAGGAATTCTGAATTTGTGCTCATTTCAGGACTGAGTACATATGGGGGTATGACTGAATCAGTGCCACTGCTGCAAATCCAGCATAGAAGCTGTACTAACAGAGAAGCTGTAGGGGGTTTTCTTTTCTTAAAAGTGAAGTCCCCTGGGGTGCTGTGAACTCTTTTTTCCTTGCACAGCGGGAAAAATCCAGCATGAGTTTAGCAAGCTATGTTACTTTCTCAAGACATCAATTGTTTAAAGTATTTTAGGAACCATTTATTGCATTGAATTTAGAGATGTGAAGGAAACCTTCTAAGTTTCTGCTTCAGCAATGCTAGAAGGAGGATTCATCCCAAAGCATATAACTGCATTATTGATCTCTAGATATTTGGTGTAGGAGGCTTTTGCAGCTGTTGCTCACAATCAGTGTAACTTAACTAAATTGCATAGAGTTGTCTCTGGGTAACCGGTAGGACATCAAGCAGGAGATGCAGGCAGATGAAGCTAAATGAAGACAAATATAAACTAGAACCCAGAGATGAAATTGGTCTGTATTGTGACCAAGGAATTTGGAGCACAAGATGTAGGAAAATATTTGTATACACCAGTTGTGGGGTTTGTTAGCAGTAGAGGTACAGCTGGTCCTCTTAGTATGCTCTGAGTTGTCCACTTCTTTGTTTTAAATATGCCAGTGCCTGACTTCAGGGTGATGACTTAACACCAACCTATAAAATGAGATTTAGGTTGGTTTTGCTTCAGGAGAAGCTTTCTATAAGGCTGTTTGCAAGTGTTCTTACAGAATAATTTATTCCAGGTAGGTCTTCAGCTGATAGATTGCCATAATCTCTTTCAGTTACCGTAATATCTTTCAATTGCACACTGAATGCTCTTTAGGCAGCTCAGGACAGGCATTTGTGTGCTGGAAGGAAAAGATGAGCCTAAAATAATGCGGAGCCAAGTTTCACCCAGTGATTTTTGAGCCGATGTTCATGTAACTAAAATCAATGCAAAGTGCACCTGTAATTCAGTAAATACTAAATCCTGGGTTTGTTGTTTCCAGTTCTGGCTTCTTAGTCACCTGGATCCTTCCTGTCCTCTGCAGGACAGGCTGCCATGTGAGTGTGGATTTCATTCGTATGCCTTGCTCCTAACGCTCTACGATGTCTGGAAGAGACCAGTTAGATTGTGTATGTTTTCTATATTCTGTTTCTTCAAAAGCTCGAATTAAAATTGAGGAGGCATTAATATCCTGAAACCGATTACAGAAATAGTGGAGATTTTTATAGAAATGACACTAAACTGTAGCCAACAGGTGCTATTAGGTAACATAAGCAACAGCCCTCAGGTAGAGGTTTAATGAGTTGTTCAGTTCTTAAGGGATTATAGTATTCCAAAGAGAAGATTATTAATAGTTCTGTCTGCTGCTGCATGTATTACAGTCCTTGTGTCGGATGTAAAACAGCAAAGGCAAAATTTCCCATGAATTTATGCATTTTCCAAAATATGCACCTCTAAATGTCTATTTCTAAAACTCTCTTCTTTAAAATACATGTACATCTATGTATATAATTTTTCTGTGTAGTTTTACACACAAAACCTGCAGAACATGCAATTTTTAAAGCACTCTGGAAATCAGGATCAGGTTTCAGGAGATCTGATAAAACGGAGGTTTAGTTCAATTTGTTATTTTAAGGTTTAAGAGAGATAAAAACAAAGACTTGTGAAAGTGAAGGCAAAGTGTTTGGAGTATGGCGTGGTTTCTTCCCAAGTCTGTACATTCAGGAGGAGTGTGAGGCTGCTGTTGTGAGGCAAGCAATCCTTTCTGGGCTCTTAAATGCTGTCTGGTAGCCATCACTGAAGTGGAAGATGGGCATAATCACAGCTCACTGACATGCCAGACTATGAAGTGTGCTGCTTGGTTTTCAGATCTGCACAGCACAAGCCTTTCTGTAATTTCAAATTACTCTTTCATATCTCCTATTAAAGCTGATTCCTAGAAAGGAAATTCATCGCAGTGTGCGGTAAAAAGGGCAGATGGAAAAACAATTAAAGCACTGAAAGCAGCAGTAGTTCTTGCTGGCACGTCTTATTTCTTGCCTATGGGTGTATTTTGCTTCTGGAAGGATGATGGCAGCTCAGGGGCACAGGGATGAGGTGATGTGTCATGAGGCAAATCAACAATTCCTTTATCTGTGGTCTTGGATGCTCCTGAACTAATAGTTTGGCATTCAGTTAGTAGAAGACATGGCTGCTTGAGTGGTTTCATCTGCCCTTTCAGTAACTGATTATTTCTAGTTGTTACAATATTTTAGAGGCTTTAATTGATGCTGTAATGAATATCATAGTTTCTTGAGCTGGAAAGAAGCTTTTCCATGATAAGTTTAACATTGCATACATAGTTTACTTTACTCCTTTGCTTATTTTTTGTTTAGTATAAAAAGGAATTGAGAAATATCGGTATGAGGAAAGACAAGGATTCTTACTCACAAATAATATAAATATTTTTAATAACTGGAAACAGAACAGCAAATGCTTTCAGGCCATGAGTCACAGTTTGCTGTCTTTGAGGAGGTTACAGTTCAGCTCCTTGGGCAAGATTTGGCCAGCACATGCTGTATCTTGAGCTGAAAATGCACGCTGCTTTACTTCAGTCAAGGTGGTGCAGATCATGACGTTATCTCATAGTACAGTGAGCATTCCAATTGAAGAATTTGGTGTGTTGGAGACTGAACACACTGCTGTATAGCAGACTGAACTGCTAGGCTTCAGAAATACCTGCTGCGTTTGAGGATAGAATGCATACTTTGCTAACTCTTCTCCTTATTCTTAGGAGAAAAGAAGAAAAAGGGGAGAAATAAAGTAATATGATTCTCTAAAAAGTAGAGATTGCATAATTGGAAATTGTAGATGGAAAAAGCTTAAGTTAGCCTAAATATTTACAATGGGGATTATTACCTAAACTAGAGAAATTAGGCAAGTGGATGTTGTTTTCATAAGATCATAGATTTAATACAAATGTTAATCACAGTGTAAGTTATCTAGTTTGAGCAGCATGAGGTCATCTACTTATTTAATTACTTTGGAGAACGAGGCTCTTGGGAATGGTTTCAGTGTTCTGTCCAGTGCTTTAATGCTTCACCATTAAGCATAATGCATTTTAGGATTTCTACCTAATTTGCAGTTTAACAAACCATTCCATGCCAACTGTTAGCTAGCAGCTTCAGCTGGTCTTTCAGAAATCACTGTCTGATGCCTATAGGAACTTCAGTGGAGTTGTAGAGTAAATGAAGTAACAGCAGTGACCGTATGGATACCGTAAATGTTCCAGGCATTGGGCTGACCTTCATCTTCTGACTTCCATTCTTCAAAATGCTCCTTTGCTGCTTCCCTCACACTGCTGTACGTGTTTGCTCCAGTAGTAGCAGATGGTGAGCTTTACTGCAGCAGTTGTATGACGTACAGCAACCTGAACCGCGGTGATGTTCACCCAGAGGAAGTTCTGTGCCATGAATTTGAAACCTGCTGGATGTGTAACAGGACTCGTGTTTCTCGTGACACTTCCTCAGGGCTTTAGATAGTAAGGGTTCACATCTGTTCAGACTGCCAAGTAAATAGCTTCTAGTGTAATGCTTTGGCAGTCGATGGCATTTTCCAGGAATGTTATCAGGAATATGTTGTTATATGTTGTAGCTTTTTATGGGATTGTATTAGTATTTCTGTTTCTTTGAGGAAAATAAGCTTTTGTAATAATAAAACTATTGCACATTAATTGTCTTAATGTTTTTAAAGATACTTCTCACTGTAGGATATGCACTTGGTATTGTCCACTGTGTGCAATCAAAAATGATTTCCAAATTTCCAGTTAGTTACCTGTAACAGAATCATTGGGTAATTGCCTCTTGGAGAAGTAGAAGCCTTCTGACATCTTGCTCGTGCATTAGCCCACAAACTTGAAGTGCTCTTTTTTCTGGAAGCTTCTGACATATAAGAAGTGAAAGCACTCTTGCTTGGTTTCTCATTGGTAAAGCCTCTCTATGCACATGAAGATTAGCCTGTGCCTCTCAAGTCTTGAGTAATGAATGTGAAAAATGATTTATGGAAGACGTTCAGAGAAATCCTTATCGACCATTAGAATCCTCCTTACCAGTAAGAGAAACAAATTAAGGATGTTTGACCAGGAAGCGTTGGTGGGGGTGCTAATGGCTTCTATTTTTTCCCATCTAGGGTTCTGTGTTGTGAGCCCAGAGTACTGGGAGAAAAACATTTCTATTCATACTTTTTTACTGCATTTCTTCAGTTGAACAAAGGCTTATATCTATGTTCAGTGTTGCAGAAGACCAGGGAGCAGTTGAACTTTTCCATGTGTGGAAAGCAGGTGTTTTACCTTCACTGTCTGAGGCTGAAGATGTTCCAGTGCAGCCAATAAATCAAAGCCAGAAACATTCATTATACCATTCAAGTTGTGTGCTAAAAATACTTTCTTGTGGGACATTCTAATTGTTTGTAGCAATTACGATTTTTTTCACCCACGTGAACATGAGTAATTTATTTTTCAACTACTCTTGTGATACAGTGAGATAGGATGTTTTTTGTTTGGATTTTGTGAAGGAAGGAACAGGCAGAATTGAAAACGTACCGTTGTTATTTGGGAGAGATGGGGAGGAATGGTGATGAGGAGATACTGTTTGTAGGATGGGTTCACTGAAGACCTGAGACTTAATGCATGGATGAATTAAGGTTTCTAATTCTTTGATTTTTTTAGTTTTCTTTTCTTTTTTTTTCTTTTTTCTTTTTTTTTTTTTTTTTGTAGTTTTTCAGCTTCCCTGATCTTTTGACATTGATTCTTTAATGTCATCTTTTTGAAAATATGCCATAGCAACTAAAGAAACAAAAAACAAAAAAACAAAACCAAAACAGGAATATTATTCAATTTGCTTTTATGTGTTCAATTTGAAAGAGCTGCATCTATCCAGCACATAACTGTATGTCACAAGAAAATGCTCCAGATGTCCTTCTGGCACTGGAGAGTTGAGGAAGAGTAGAGCAAGCCTCTATTACATCAATTTTGCTACTGTAGGAAGTGGATATGGAATGTTATGGATATGGAATGTTATGGATATGGAATGTTATGGATATGGAATGTTATG
>NW_024962270.1:11561228-11630686 GCF_019238085.1 Lagopus leucura | reverse complement strand
ATATGGAATGTTATGGATATGGAATGTTATGGATATGGAATGTTATGCTCAGGGGAGAAAATAACAAAAGTGAAGACAGACCAATATCCACATGAACATCTTACTGGGAAACCTTGCAAGGTCTCTCAGCGTCAGTAAAAGTTGTAAGTAGAAATTAATCTAAATTCAATATGAAATAATTTTGTTAATAACTGAATATTGCTTTCTTTTGTCAGCCTTTCTGTTCTTTTCCCCCCTATATAAGTTTCTTTTGCAGGTTTTGCTAGTTGTATTAGGCTAGGAACAGAGGAGGAAGTAAGTCAGCTACTGCCAGCAAGGGGATGGTGCAAATGTTGATTAGAGAACAAGGAAGGAAAATAAGCTCAGTCACACCTTCTCTCTGAAATCCCAGTTTCTAAGATATCCTAACTAATATAACTAATTCTACTGCACACCATAGAAGTAGCTTAGTCCTGTGTTAATTAACCCTAAAACATGAGAAATCTACAAATCTTTCACCTGAGACAGTAAAAGAAGGTGAGTTCAGTCAGTAAAGTAGCTAGAACTATGGAAGGGAAGGCTAACCAAGGATGTCCAAGGGGCCGTAGTTAATTTAGGAAACATTGGATTGGAGAGTAGAGGATAGAAGTAGTTCAGTGTGCTGCTTTTGTCTCAGTGGAACTGTGAGGCTGGAAGGAAGGGCTGACACGCTTGTATTTCTCACAGTCTGCTCTACGGACCACAGGAGCGACTCCTACTGTGGTATTACTGAATTATCTGCCAGTAACGTTGCTTTGAGTTATGAGTGTTCTTAATGCTGAATAAAACATTCTGCAGGACCATTTAAGCTGCAGTAGGAGAGCTGTGCTTTTGTTCTAAAATATTAAGCAAGTTCAAATTGCTGCTGTTAGCAAAGAGAATGTAAGATCCTCTGATCTTCTTTCTCTCCTCAGATTTGGCACTTTCGAAGAGTAACACTGTAACACTAACCCAGTGTTAGTCTTGTTTTTTTTTTTTTTTTTGTTTTTTTTTGAAGTTACTTCTTTTAGAAGGCAAACAGATGGCTTTTAAACGATACTGCTGTTTTGTGCTTAATTGATAGTTCGTGCGCAAACGGTCAGTGTCTAAACTGAACCTGGGCACTGAATGGAAGCTGTATGATGGAGCTGTTACTGCTGCTTTCTGATAAATGATTGAATGATTGCTTTGAACTTACTTTAAAAAATGAATTTTAGGGTTTAAAGCCTTCTACATAAATTATCCAGCTTTGAATGTACCTTGTCTTATGTTTCACCTCTGGAGGGGGATGAATTTTTTTTCACACTGAAAAATACTTAGCCTTACCTTTAAAAAGTACTTTAGCTTTTAAAATGTCTTTAAATATCTTCAGCTGTGGGAAGTGTTACCTTAATGCACATAAGAAAGGGCTAAGCAGAAGTTCAGCATGTTACTGAGGATGCTGACCAAATGCCACCTGAATGCTGGCACGCGTGGGGCATCGCTGCCTCTCTTGGAAGCCTTTCCCAGCGTTTTACTACCTTCATGGTAAAGAAATCTTTCCCAGTTTCCTGTCTCAACCTCCTTGGTGAAGATCTGTTCCACCTCCTTGTGTCCTGTCATTGGCTACCAGTGGTGTGACTTGTTCTTTTCTTCCACTGCTACCTTTTGAATTACTTTTTGTCCCTCCAGTTAGTTTTGATCAGACAAGATATTATTTGTTATGCATATTTCTGTCTCACTGTTGACATCACTTAATGGTGCAGTGAGCCCTAGTAGACTTTGCTGTATTCACTCATTGAAGAAGAGAACAGTTTATCTATAACCAGATGAAGAAACGTTTTGCTGCAGGTCAGCATTCCTTTGTGTGAAGGTAGAAACAAGGCATCTGTCAGATCTGTGGTCTTTCACATGATCATGCTAGTAGTTAAAGAAGCTTTCTCAGTACACTGAAGTAAAGTTATGATCTTACAGTCTTCAGAGTAGGCTTTTTACATTCAGGCTCTTCTGCTTGCTATGGCAACATAAACAATTAATACAATCAGATTTAAGAAAGAAGTGTTCTCTAAAATTCATGGAACTTAAACAGGGTATTTCTTGGCCATCCGTGGAATACCTGATGACAATTCCACACACGTGTGTGCTTTAGAATTGAAAATTTACTGCTCCAGGAGAAAAGCACCATCCTTTTCCTTCTACTTTCCAGTGTGTCCTAATCCCACAGATATTGCTTAGAACGTTTGCTTTTAGAGTATGGTTCAAAGAAGGGGAACATGGAATAGATGGATTTGCAACCCATCTCTGAGTTAGTAATGAGGTCAGTTTCTTTCTGATTTTGTCTTGGTAAAGGAATAGTTAAGCAGAGCAATCCTGTACATTACAGTCTCTAAATGGTAACAGCGCTGCTGATCTGTCATGTGTTGTGGTGTGACCTTTGTACTTGGGCTTGTGCAGGGGGTGCTGGCCAGGCAGTTTCTCATGCTAGAAATATTTCCCATTGGGATGGACAATGGTATTTATGGCAGAGCAGTTGGAAATTACTCCGACTTTGACTTCTACTTTCATCATGATCCTTAAAGTTGAAGTAAACCTCAGTTTGCCAATCTAACAGCATTGTGAATTTCTTTATGGCTTATTCCTGGGTAATCTTCTGGTCCTGTGCTGGTGGAAAAGGCTTGAATGTCCTTACTCGCAGCGCTGTGCCCTCCTAGGACTGGCCTGTATGTTTCTTCAAGGCTACTCGTGATTTTGTACCTTCTCTTTCTCTTACTTACATCCTACAGGGTTTGTTTGCCCATTTTTTAACAGATTGAAGAGTCTTTTGGTCATGCTTGTCATCTCTGTGCTTTTTGGAGAGAGAGGTCAGAGTGGACTGGAGCAGTCAGAACTGTGCCCTGAATTTATTGTATGACATGTAACACAAAGGAGGGGTATTTTAGAGCTTGCTTTTCCCCAGTGAGGAGGTGGGGCAACATCTGTGATGGGCTGTGTGTGTAAATCCTGGGGAGTGCCAGCAGGGAAGCAGAGGCTGGGAATTCTTCACAGTGATGCACTAATTTGATATGATGTTGTTCGGTGTTCAAAACACTGCTGTTTTTTTTCCCCACAAGCAAAGGATTTTATTTCTAGTATGACAGAGAAATGTAGTATGATTTTGGGATGAAGGTGTGAACACTTGTGTTAGAGCTTGTCTGCTTGATTATTTTCAGGCTATTAATTACTCTGTGAGCTGAACTCACAGAAATGTGTTTTATGATGTTTAAATCTACTCAGTGGCACAGTTCTTTAAAAATCAAATACAAATGTTTCTTGTGAAGAGTCGCTTTTAACAGGTTATGAGGTTGCTTTATCGTGGGAAAGAACTTACGTGTTAATTTGCTGGCACTGAAACATTTGAAGATCTCTTCTGTTACTGCAAAGTTTGAACATAAACGTTCTAGCTTTCTCTATTGCCCTCAAACATGTTTTCTGAAAGATTCCCCCAACCAAGGGAGTTGCATGGTTGGAAATATTAAATGCTTGTTTTGCCTCATTAGTTCTCAAAACTGTTTCTTACAGTGGAGCTGACCTGGAAACGAGTAGCTGTGAATCTGTTACTCTTCTCTGTTGGTCTTCATGGGAGTTATAGATGTTCATCTCAACCTGTATAACAGTGCCATAATCCTTAATATTAGTCACTGTTGATCCTCCGTGGTGATACTCAGCCAGTAGGCAGCATGCAGGGCTGGTACTTGGAGCACTCTGCGTGGTGTCAGGAAAGGAAGTGAGTGGTGTGATTAAGACACACTCCTGTTTCTCTTATTTTGTGCGTACAGAGAAAAGAGGAACCTGCTTTTTTTTTTTTTTAAGATGAAAGATAAGAAAATCCATTTTATACTGAAAGAGCAGAATATTTTCCATGTTGCTGTGAATGAACAATGTTTCAAAAGCCACATCTGTCTGTCAGACTTAGGAGCTTAAGGAAGTCATAGGATAGCTGAACTGAAAACTTGAAAATCTGATAACTAAATTGAAAATGAAATGCTTGTGTATTAAGCTGAACTGGAAATAAAATATTCAGAATTCTTTTACTTTTCACTGTTTGGTAAGGACAGTAAAGCCTGCTTAGAACCAGGGGATCAATAGTATCACCTGGCATTGGCTCTTCTGCAGTTGCTGCAGCAGGGAGGTGCTTGGCAGTAGTTGAATGTGTCTGTATGTGCACAGATATGTCCTGCAGCACTTGAGAGGAAGTCCGGTGAGCTGCCTGGAAAACAGACACATTCTCCAAACGTTCTCACTTTGCAGTGGTTTAATGATAATTTGGTATGTTGGCAGAGAATTGATCTGTTGTGAATTTATTTTGGCAACAGCAATAAAAATCACAATTCCCTTTATTTGCTGAAATATTTTCATTTTCAGGGAGTAGATTTCGGGTAGTAGATTCGGGGAGTAGAATTCCTACACAAACTGTGTAGGAATTCTCTTATTTTCAGTAGCATACAATATAGTTATCACCAAGCACCTACTTCTGTCATCTCTTCATATCTAAAGACTTGCTGATATGAAGTGCTTTAACTCACTGTGAGAGATGTTAGATAGCAGTATCAAAGGATGGTGATTATCTTCTGAATTTATATGGGGCATAGTTGCAACAGTCGTTTACTACATAATGATTTCAATCAGATCCTGTTTATGGTAGGAGTGTGATTGCAAAGAAAGACAAATATAATATTCTCCAGTTGTATTGTCTTATTCTTGGACTTGTGAAGTGGGTGGCTAATAGTTGGCAACATGCTTGCAGAACTTTGAAAATATTCTCCTGAGTAACGCAGTGGGCATGTTTAAAGATGACCGCTAAGCTTATCTGTGTAACAAATACTGTGATAGCCTTATTGTGGGAAGCACTAAGAGGCTTTTATAGAACCATCTCAATTTAAAGCTCCAGGAGCTGGCACCTACACTGCTGAGGAAGGCCTGTCAGTGTAAGCACTTGGTCACCAGCACAGCGAGGCCTTTGCGAGGACTGTGATGACTGAGGACTGAGTGGTTGATAGTACAGTATTCTGCTTTACGTGAGGCCTTGGAAAGACTGTTTTTGTTTAGTTTTTAAAGCAACGATATCAGATGGGCATCGGCAGAAGTTCAACCCTAGATGCTGCTTGTACTGTGTAATGCTTTTACACCTAGAAAATGTGAATTTACATAAAAATGTGTAAGCCTTTGAATTTGTTAATGTTTTTTAGTCTTTTCCATCTTTACTGTAAAACAGTTCTTCTGGTTAGAAATGGGTTGTTGCATCCAGAGCTTGGAAGGAAAGGTATTGATAATGGAGTCTAAAAGATCGTATCATTAACTTCAATTTCTTTCTGATGTTTCAGATTTTCCTTCTTGCTTGCCCTCCATGTCGGGCTGCAATGATTCTCTTCAGGTAATGCCTTCTGTTTACTACATTTCTGTCTACTTTGCATGATGTATTTTAGAAATTAATCACAGGTTTAAGTAATAAAATATTAAGATATATATTCAGTAGGAAAGGCATATCTGTCAGACTGAAAAATGGTACTTCAGAAAGGTAATGGCTTAAACTGACTGCACAGCCACATAGCTGTGGTTCTTTTGTTCTGATGGTTTTGGTCTCATTAGCAATATACCTTAGCTCAGTAACAGCTGAAACTACACTCCTCCTTCCACAGACTAATGTGTGCTTGCTTACTTAATTTTATGTGCCTCGTACCTTTTGATTATCCTCACCAAAAATTAGTGTTTGGTCTTCATTGAACACTGTACATACACAACGTGTGTTCAGTTTTAAAAAGAACATTAACTAAAGCAAATCCTTGCTGATTTGGAGTATTTTTTTCCAAAGATAAGCAGTATTTTAGAACATATTGTTACTAATTTTTGAAATGGTAAGGGTTTCCAGTGTGCAGGAAGAGCCCAGTAAGTAGTCATGGGGAACAACTAGTTGGAGTGTGGGGAGGGTGGTGGTGTTTCCCAGACAGAAGGGTAATCAAGAAGAGCTGTGGTTGCCACTATGGCGATTCACTGCTCTTTCTTGTCCTCGTATATGCAATGACTGGAAAAGTGATGCTGGGGGTCTGCCTTATGAAAGTGCTTTGGAAGTGCTGCTCTGTGGCTGCAACTTGTTCTTGCTGTTCCTTATTGGGGCAGGGAGCAGGCCAAATGCAGAGATACTGTAATAGTATCTCTTCAACTCAGAGAGTGCAAAATACGCCTGGTGTCTGGGTTTTCCTACTCACTTCCGAAAGACTGGTTGCCGAGCAGTGGCCACTTGCTGCTTCTCACAGCCGATCTTTTTGGTTTTTGACACTCTCATATACAAATGACATTTGAAGAACAATTTGGGGTTTGTATTACTTTTGAAGTTGTACACTTTAAAAAAACATGTAAAGATGTGCAGGAGTAAAACCTTATCAAATATACTCTTTCAAGCTCTGAAAGATAAATAAACAGCAAAATTCCAAGCATTTAACAACCTATATCATGATCTGGATTAACACAAATGGGCAGCCCAGGCCTTCTAGGAATCCAAAGCTCATTACAGAAAGCAGTCCTACTTAGGAAAGTATTTAAATGTGTATTTAAAGACAGGCTTTGTCCTTGTTATTGCATTTAACTGTGGCTTTATTCAAATTTTCTCAAATCACTGACTGCTTTTTATTGAAGAGAGATTACATAAAAAGTGAAAATACTGCCTTTCATTTCCAGTCTGAAAACACCACTTCCTCTTTTCTAAGGTTGCAGATGCATATGCTGAATGGGGCTCTCTTGGCATTGCTGTTTCCTGTCGTTAATACGCGCCTGGTGAGTGTACTGTATCTTTCCTTTTGCTCCCTAATTTATTTCTAGAAGTTTTTTCACCTTTGGTTCATTTCACCTTTGGTTCATTTTACTGTATGTAGTTCATGTTACCAGGCTGTAGATTCCTGGTACAAACCTCTGTGATGAAACCAAAAGTCCAATCCTGGAATTTTTGTGATTATGTTTATAAATCAGTGTGGGGAGTTAACACTGCTTTATCCTAGGTGTAGAAGAAAGTACTTTGACAGTACTGGCCTGGCCTCTGAACAGAGGTAAAACATAAGAGGCTTTGAAACTTCATAGAATAGGGTGTGGCATGTGCACAAGTCCATGGGACTTAATTGATGTATCTGGGGGTCCTGAAGGAACTGGTGGATGAAGTTGCTGAGGCAACTATTTGTTGTACTTGAGAAGCTGTAGCAGTCTGAAGTTCTTAGTGACTGGAAAGGGAGAAGTCTAACTCCTTTTTTAAAAAGGGTAAAAAGAAAGACTCAGGAAACAACAGAGCTGGTCAGTCTCACCTCTGTGTCTGGCAAGGTAAGGCTATGGAGCAGATCCTCTTGGAAACTCTGCTAAAGCACATGGAAAACAAAGAGGTGACTGGTGACAGCCAACATAGCTTCAATAAAGACAAATAGTGCCAGACAGATTTGTTCTACAATGAAGTTACAACGTTGGTGGATAAGGAAAGAGCAACCAGTATTATCTACCTGGCTTTGGGTATAGCGTATGGTAACTGTCCTGCATGACATCCTTTTTTTTTAAGTTGGAGAGACATGGATTTGATGGATGAACCACTCAGTGGATGAAGAGTTGTCTAGATAGCTGCAATCAAAAAGTTGCAGTCAACATCTTGGTGTCCAGATGTAGATGTGTAAAACATGGTGTTCCTCAGGGGTTAGTATTGGTACTGACACTATTTAACATCCATGTTGGCTACGTAGACAGTGGAATCAAGGTCATTCTCAGCAAGCTTGCACATGACACAAGCTGCATGGTGCTACTGACACACTGGAGGGGAGGGATGCCATCCAGAGGGACCTGGACAGATGTAAGAGGTGGGCCCATGAGAACAATGTGAAGTTCAACAGGACCAAATGCAAAGTCCTGCAGCTGGGTCAGGGCAATCTCAAGCACAAATACAGGATGGGCAACAAATCGATTGAGAAATGCTGCAGAGCCCTGCAGAGAGGTATGTGGTGGAAGTAAAACTGAATAGGAGCTGCTAAATGTGCACTTGCTGCCCAGAGAGTCAACCATGTTCTGAGCAGTGTCAGAAGTGTAGCTGTCAGGTCAAATGAGGTGATTCTCACCTCTACTCTGCTGTTATGAAACCCCACCTGCAGTAAAGCATTCAGCTGTGGGGCCCTCAGCATATGGAAGACTTGGACGTGCTAGTTTGGGTGGCCATGTCTAATTTGCAAAAATCTTTTCTGCAACAATTTAAATGTCTGTTTTAAAATAGAGTTCACTTAAATTCATCTGCTTACATGTTTACAGAGTCTGGATAATGTATTCATATCTATATTTACATAGCATGTGAGTTAATGATATTGTTAGGGACTTCAGACTCTGTTACAAATCTCATTAGTGATTGTCCATTTACAAATCTAGGCAGTCTTAATAGGATTAAGTCTATAAATCAGCATCTGTATTGAATTTTGATGATATGCCATGTTGACTGTTCACACTGGTATCTAGGAGACTTGAAAATTAAGTCTTACTTTGGACTTGTGCATGCTTTCCTTCTTCCCCTGTTTAAGATAAGAAAAAATTCCCCTGAGACACAGTTTAATTACTGGAGAGAGGATTATCCATCTGTAGGCTTTTACATATCAGTAAGGACTTTCCTCACTGTATGAAACACATGCATACACAGAAAGTTCAATCATTATTCAGATTTTAGTAGTAAAATAACCATACAGTTTATTCAAGTTTTATTTTGTCCTTCCTTCTCTGCTAACTATGTATATTCTTTTCTACAGAGATGGAAAAATATATAAAGCATTACAAATGGGAAAAATATATATTCATGCATGTGTGTATACCTGTGTGTGTCTATGTACATATATATACACATATATAGCTGCTTAAGTGCAGTTTGTCAGTGTGTTTTAATAAAACTAATTCCTGCTGAAGGGGCATTAAAATATATATATACATACTGTACTGATTTTTTCCTGATAAGTGGGAGCACAAATCTCACTCTGTATTTCAAACTTTCTGGTTCTTAAGTTTAACATAAAATACTTTCTATATTACCTTCTCCGGTTAAAATGTCGAAATATTTAATTATTAACTTGTGTTTTCTGTGCTATTTTGAAGATCTCATTTAAATGAGGGAAGTGGAGGTTAAACAGGAAAAGTATGGACTGCTTATAAAAATCTGTCCTTAATTAGGGATAAAGGAGGCAAAGGATAATGTCCAAGAGCAAGTATTTTTGGAATAAATACAGCTTAGGTTATTTTTGGCTTAACAGCTGCTTGCCAGGCTCGTCTCTTTTCAGTGTTTCTTCAGGCATAAAATAATTTGGGTGATATTTTATAGCATGGCTGCTTGGGCCCAAATTCTGTCATGGTAGATACACATTCTGCTCTGTAAATGTCACTGTCATTTACACTGACATTGTAACAAAAGCAAGAAATTTCTCTTGCAACTTAGGAATTAACAAACAAACAAACAAAAAACACATTAATTCTGTCCATGTTGTTTTATAGTATCTAAATGAAGAGATGTTTGACTCGGCCAAGAATATACCTCATCTTTTTTTTGATTTCACTGGTACGATATTTTAAGATGTATATTTTAGTGTATACATTTCAATACAAACACATTGTGTTCTTAATTGTCTGTAAACAGTTGTAATATATTGTGTCTGGCACAAACTAAGAGCATGAAAGATTGGGCACCTGACACAACTATTGCTGTAGAAGTGGGGAGGGAGATGCTGTCTAGGGGCAGATGAGCAAGAGTTCTGGGGCCTGTGTGCACTGAAAAGCAGGAGACTGTTGTCTCATCACTTTGTGAACCTGTAAAACCAAGCTGGGATATTTCACTGAGCACTAAGGTGGTTGCTGTTACCTTTCATCACATAAGATGTGTTTTAAGCTTAGGAGATGCATAGTTTTCATTGTCTTCAGCTGACATTCTGCTTATCCTCTCTTCCAAGTGGATTGCCTCTTGGTTATCTTACAGATAGCAGATGCTTACTGTAGTTCCTTGGCTAAATTAGCCTGCTAGCTTGGCAAGTTCAGCAGTAGGCGCATACACACCAGCAAATTGTGAATCATGAGTGAGGAGGAGAAAATATTAGAAGTATGTTTTTTGTTTGTAAATATCTTCTGCATTTTGCAGTTTATGGATAGGGAATGAAAAGTTAATTGCCACATTGTGGGTGATGGATGGATGTTTAGGAACTAGTGGATTTGTACATAATAGAAGCATGGAGTTATAGGTTACCATAAGATGAATGCTTTGCTGTGCTTAAGATGCTCAGCTAATCAACTTTGTATTTTCAGCACTGGAAGGGCACCGCTTTGGCAGGAGGGGAAGGGAATTGTGTTATTTAAGGAGCTTGAATGATAGGCCTATTTATGCTACAAAATGCTGTGGTAAGAACAAGTCATCTGGAGTCCATCAGTCTTCTGGTATGTGACATAATGAACTACCCAACTAGCTTCTCAAGTTGTGAGGCAAGCGTACACATTCATGTAGTGAGTGATAGCAAAGCAGTGATAAGGGTTTGAGATCTAGCCTTAAATGCTGAAGTCTTGCATTTGAAAAACTCAATCAGATTTTAGCAAAAGATGTTAAGACATTAGAGACGATGCTAAAGGAATCGTATTGTTAGAATGCCAGGTGGGACCCTGGAAGCGAATGAGAAATGCAGAAGTAAATAACTTCTTTCTACTCTGTTTAAGTTATATGGGATGTTCTAATATCCTAGCTATGTGAATAAACTCGTCTAACTACCACATAAACCAAGCCTTCAGAGTAACTATAATTGTTTGAACTTCCGTATTGCAGTGATTGAATTTTAAAGGAAACTTGCTGCTGGTTTTAAAGTAAATGTTGTTGTTTGTGTTTTGTTCTTTTTTTTTTTTTTTTCCAGTTGATGTCCTGAAAATTTTGATATAAAGTGAAAATTAGGACAAGTCCCAGAGATATTGAACTTGCTGGGATGGTGCACTTCTGATGTTTCCAGAAGCTGCTGAATTCTATTATTAGAGCTATTTGGCTTGAGAGTTACACATTCTAAATCCGTTTTAGGAACAGAATCGTACTCTAAGCAGTACTTACTGTACACAGTGTGCAGTACCTCTGATCTTTGTCCACTGCATTTCTATTGCACGTTAGGGTGATAAACAATTCACAGCACTTAACAGTTTGCCTGAGATGTCTTTGAACAGCAAAATGGGATAAGTTATGGTAGCATGTGGCATTATAGCTAAATTGGCCTAATCTGTCTGGCACAAGGAAAACTAACAGGGCAGTTTCATGCTGGAGTCTGTGGGGAAACTGCTTTGGTTGCCAGTAGGTCCTAACGCCCATATTTCTGCATCTTTCAGCAGTTACCTCTGCTATGTGCATCAAAATGATACCTGTAAATGCAACCTACAATCACACCTTTACTTGATAATAAAAATCTACCTCCTGCTGGTGGTGTGAAGTAGTCCAAATATTCTCTCTAGAGGAACTGGAAAAATGCTATTTCTGAAACTGGTATTATTTATTACTTAAAACGTTTTTACACTTAACTCTGTAAATGCCTGATTGAGCCCAGAGTGTCATTAATGGGAGCTGATCTGTACGATAAAAATGGACTGACTGCGAGACAGTGATGTCTTATGAAACACAGTAGACCTCATGTATAATGCTGGTCAAATACTCAAAACCCTGATGGAAGGAGAAATGCATTCTGTTGAGATCAGCGTTGCACTGAGCTCCATGTTCTCCTGGCTTTCTTAATAAACTTCATCCTCAGTAGCTGCACACCAAAAAAAAGGTCTCTTACAGCTTGTCAGAATTTGGGTGTCTTATAGGTTGGAATCCTGCAGGCTTTTAGCCTACCTGGATTTTCTGGCTTTTGTAGTCTGGTAAAAGTAGTCACCTTCCTAGTCCTGTGATCTACTGCATCTTTACTCTGCAGGCATAACAGATGCCTTCCTATAACTCTTTAAGACTGAGCTCACACTTGCTAATAGTTTGGTAGCAAGTACAGATGCTGATTCTTTCCCTCAATATACGTTCTCTGCACTAACAGGGTTAGCTGAAAATGAGAACTAGATAAACCTTAAATTAGTGCTGCTTTAAGGAAATTCAGCTCTCATTCTCTGTACTGCCTGGGTTGTGCAGAACAGCTGTGAGGATGGATGCTGACTGACTCACCTATTTGAAACTTTTTTGAGAATATGTTTTCATAATGTACAAAGAAAAGGATGTGTGACAGGCAACGGACACACTGCCCCTAAATACAATGGGAAGAAATAGTTGCAGTAAAACTATGGGAAGCTGCTTCAGACTTTCACATGTCACATGAATGTTTAATCCTTCTCTCCAGATGTTTTTTGCAGCCCCGGTATTCCTTTTATTTCGTCATAACATTTCTTTCTCTCTCTTCACATAAATGGAGGTTGCTTTTCTGCTCTATGTCAGGTAAGCTGGAGGTGCCTGAGCTGCAGAAATGCCCAGGTAGTGTAGCAGTGGTTGGAGCACTGGGCAGCTTCTTGGCCTTTTGCCAGCGTCTTGTTGGGTGTCTTGTTGGAATGTCTGCTGGAGAAATGAGTCCTGATAAAACTCTTTTCAAAAAGCCCCTTCTTTTTCTTTGTCTTTGTGTATTTTTGTTGGCTTTTTGCTTGTTTGCTTGAAGTCTTCACGTCTGTCTTTGGACTGTTCTGATCTTCTCTGGCACTATTTCTCCTCTGCCAAGTAAGTCATTTGCTGTCACAATCCTGAATGTGCTGAGGGGTAACCATCACTCATTACCAAGGCCTAGCAGCTGTTTGCCCTACGAGTTTTATATTTAGTATACCTTTGTATTCCTCTTCTCTGATCTATACTGTGATTTGTTTTACTAGTGAAGTAAAAAACCTGTTTGTGTTTTTAATTTCTGGATTACTGATCACATTTAAGAAACTAATTGTCAAAGATTACAAACCTGATTTACTGCTGATGTTTAAGAAAGCAACTGATACAGAATGACTAGATTGTGCTGGCTGTGCTATAGAAAAGGCTAGGACCTGGGAGTTGAAATCCTTCAATTCCTTTTTTCTGTCATGCTCAGCTGTCTTTTTAGGGGACGATGGAATGAGAGCTCCTCTAGGTATAGTACTTGAGCTGTTGTTACACATGCACAGTTGAAGTATAAATAATTAACAGAAGGAGAAGTACTGCTTTCAGAAAACAACAAAGTAGCAACCTCAGAGTCCACTGAAGAGCTGCTGCCTTGTCACAGTGGGTTTAAGCTAGTTTAAATGGGTCTTGTGCTGCGCTTTCTGATGGGAAACTGTCATCTGAATATCTAACTTTTCAGCTTAAGTCTGCACTGAATTGAGATTATTTTTTCCCCATGCTTAGTGCAGTCAATGGAAGGAGCTCACTGCTTCCCTAGGACAGAACCAGGTTTATGTTAGGTTACCCTGTTGCACGCTCAGAGAACTGCTGTTGATGGCTGCGACTTTTACTCGGAAAGAACAAGGTGTGCTCTAATCCTTCTCCAGACAGTTTCTCTTTCCCTCAGGTTTGCAAGCGATGAAATGGTGTTTGTTTAGCCCAGTAGCTCTGAACGTAACTGACCTCTCCCTGGGATGAGGCTCAGTGCGTGCTCGCTGTTCTTGGCACTTAGCAGAGGACCTTTAAGCATGTGCCTGGGGAGTGCGGCACTTTGGAAACTGCATCGTAGGCTGCTATTCTTCCTGGAAGAACAAGGCACCATGTATTTTTGAACAGAAACATCGTTACCACATGTTAAAAATGAGAGGTCTGAATACTTGGTTACAGAGTGCTTAGCATGTTTTGATATTGTGTGTTATATTAGAGGAATTGTTGTGAATGTCAGTGTTGTTTAATATATTTTGAAATGTATGTGATTTTATATCGAAGTCAGAACCTATGAATGAACGAGGAGCAGATCTGCTTTTCTGCAAATAGGAATCTTTAAAGGAGAAAAGCTTACTTATCAGTAGCACTTACTTTCAGTATCAGGGTAGTTTGTACTTTGTATTCATTGAGACTGTCAGGGAGCCTAGAGTGCAAGTTAATAGCAGCAATGGATAATCTGTCCTTTTGTCTTGTACCATTAGTTACTCTAAAACTTCAAGGAAGGGATGGGATGAAATGCAGGAAAGCATGATGCTGGTAAGGGAGAGAAGAGTCTAAAAATACATTAAATAATTGGACTGTTAATATTAGTATACCAGCTTGAGGCTGGTGCCTGTTGGGAGCAAATAGCCAGTATTTCTGGCACTCTGTAGGGACAGGTGGATGGAAAAATAGGGTTTTTAAATCCATACTTCATCGGTTTGCTAGGAGAGGGTACCATCCTTTAGAGTGGCTGCAAGGTTTTCCCTCTCAGAAACAAGGAGAGGACAGGCATGGGGCCAGGCACCAGGGCCTGCTGCTGAGATTGCCGAAGCCCAAGTTCAGACACATGTGGCCTTTGTGAGCGCCTACAGTCAAAGGCGAGATGGACCAACACAGCTCTTCAAGTCACTTTATATTGTGTGAGTAACAGGTTTTTTGATTTCTGAATTTCTCAGTCTCCATCGCTTGCTGAAGTGCTTGGTTGCTTTCGCAAAGAGGATCTTTATGTCCTGGCTCAACAGGTGATCCCTTCCTCCTTCTCTTTGCTTTCAGTTTTCTCTTACAGCTACAAGATACCTACCTGCAATCTGTAAATGAGTGTTTTATGGGTGAAATAAATTACAGATGAGACCTTTAGAACTGGGTGAGCCAGTTGCTGCGTACAGCTTCGTAGCCCATCTTTTGTGTGTGTTCTTCTGTTTGTTGTCTGACTGCACAGTGTGAGTGCTTGGCTGTACAGAAACTATGCACTTTCAGCTCTATGCCAGGAAATGCACCCATCTTCAGAACAAACAATCTTTCATAGTGGAAAAAAGAATGTTTTGTTTCACACAAACAAAAATACTGTCAACACTACCGCAGGAAAACAACTGTCGCTCTGTTCTAAGAAGTGTCCTGAGCATCGTGTTTGTGTAACTGACCCTCACAGCTCAGTGAGTGCAGGAGCCCTTCTGAAAGAACAGAGACTGAACAGAGCATGCTGCTTGGCAGGAGTAAGTGTAAATCCCATGCTGTGTTGTGTGTATCAGGAGCTGTTGTTTCTCAAATGTGTGTGCTCCACCAGGTAGGGGTACAGATCTTTCCTCCAGTGAGAAAAACTGTTAGCTTCTTTCTGAATTTTTTTGATCCCCTTTCTTTGCTCTCAGTGTCTTTCAGTGGGCAACAGAAGAAAAGGTTCAAATTCACTACACCTCACAACTTTTGTGAAGCTCTTGCTTTTGCCTGCTGCTATCTCACATACTTTTATGTTTTGGTATAGAATGCCAAAGTGTTACAAGAGTGTGTACAGTGTTACAAGAATGTGGACAGTGTTAGTGTCAGGTGTCAGCTTAGGGACGCCAACACTAAAAAATCCAGCTGATGATTTTAACATCTTAAAAAAAATCTTTTTTCTTTTTTTTCTTTCTTAGAATTTCAAACCTCACTGTATTACTTACCTGCTGTTCATTAGCTGTTCTGTAGGAAGAAAACTGAACTGTGTGAAGATCCTATCTTCAATTCTGTTGATGTAGAAATTTTTGTAATGTTCCTGTTTCAATATTCTGAGTTCATTGTCTTGGAACAATAACAAAAAGGGAAGGCTCTTACTGATTTTTTTCTTCCTAGTTATTTGTTTGTTTAAAATTGGAACACAAGCCAAGAAAGTAGTACTTGCATCTGGTTTCATGTTAGCTTGTAGAATGACACTACATTTGAATCAAAACTAATGGCTTTGCTTTACTCCTATGAGAATTCAGACTCAGTAGTATTGTCCATTTTTTCACATCTGAAATAAAATAGTAAACCATGTTTTTTCAGCTTTGTAAGGAAGCTGCTACAAGAGTTGAATTCTGAATTTTTTAATTTGAATCTGTTAACAGATATAGGCAAAAGCAATTACAGATGGAACAACATTCAGAGCAGTCTGCCACTTCTTCTAGCTGATCAAGAGCTTGAATTAGTTGGGCTGGGATTAAGGGGCTCAGATTGAACTGGGAGTTGTGGTTCAGGTTATTTTTAGCAGGGCATTATTTTAGTACAATCTGTCTGACTTGTCCTGAAAAAGTTACATGGATATGTAGATGATGAATTCAGTTTTGCAAAATCTGTGAGCAGGTGAGGAAAGCTTGATTTACCGCTAACTGATTACTTGTTTATTTGCATCCTTCTGCAGCTTGAAGACTGACTGATGTCATCTGTTGTGTTAGAGACACTGGGCTGTTCCACACATGCACGCACATTGCCATAAAGCAAGCAGTTCTTTGGATTTTTGCACAGAAGCCCTTAGCGATTTCTTTCATGTATTTTAAAATGGTTGGAAGCAAAAGTCATTTCTATGGAAATCTATCTCACACAAACTAACAGGAGAATTTTCTTTTATAAGTTTGTCATGTTTGTGAATATAGTTCCTGTTTTGATTACTTTCGGGTTTTGCATTGTTACTGGAAATTTAAATTATGAGGAAAAGGAAAAGAGCAATTTTTTGTTTTGCCTCCTTTGTTGTGCTTCAGACCGATTTTGAGAATTCTCATTGACAAATATTGCATTATGTTTGTGGTGAGGGAGATGGAATGGGTACAGCTAAGTGCATTTTCTAAGCACTGACCATTAATGTCTGCCATTGCTTTGGTAACAGTCATAGATGACAAAAGAACTGAACAGAATGCACTGTGATGGGGCATAAGGAAAATGGTTCCAGTTGTTAATGATGAAATGTGTTTACAAATATTTTTCTTCACAAATATTTTTCCTTATTCCTCAGCTTCCATTTGAAATGGAAATTTATTACATCCAACATGTGATGCTCTATGTTGTGCCCATCTATCTGCTGAGAAAAGGAGGTAGGTTGGCAATTTACCCTTCCAACGTTGAATTGGTTCTAGCCATTGAACTAGCTGTTCTAAATGGTTACCACAAAGTCTATTCTTGCTCTCTGCTGTATGTTGTTACCTAACAGTTTCTGGTGGTATGTATGTTGGAGTTGCATCACTGGTAACATAAAACAAAGATTTGTGTGTCTAGTATGTGTTGGCCTAATGTGGTATTGTCTTGAGTAGCCTCTGGCATCTTGTAATGTTCTAAGTTGTGTGCTGTGTCTTCAAGACTTGCTTTCTTGCATGTCCCTTGTGAGATGCATTAGGACTATGAGCTAGCTTGCTTGACATTCATTCTACTATCTTGCATTATGTTGTACTATAATAATTCATAAAAATCTGGAATCCCAAATCATTCCACTGAGCAGCAGTACTCTGACCATTGCTCCCTAGAAGTTAATACAGTATATCTCCATCTAGTGTGATGCTCTCTCCCCCTCAGCGTTGATTTGCCTCGACCTGCATTTTCTATCAGAGCTGAATGGTTTCATACAGGAAATAAAGTATTGTAATGTATGGTCCAGCCTTTCAGTAGCCTTTAATGACAATACCAGGGGTGTGATGTCAATTTACAGAATACTTAGAACAAGCTCAGCCTCTTCCACTGTGGTGTTTTGTACTTTATACCAGTAATCACTTAGGATTTGCAATATAGGTCTGTAACCTTTTTCCTGCCCACTACTGAGTGAAACTAAATGAAAGTGATGCAGAGGGTAAAGTACCAAAATTCAGTAAGTCACCCTTTTCTCTCTTGCTAGTGGCATACGCTGGCCATGCTTTATTTTAATCCATCTTTGGTAGTGCAGTTTGTCAGAATGTTAAGATGTGATATAGATGTAGAAATTATGCAAACCTGTAATCGTTACAGAAAGGAGAGGGCAAAGAAGAGCGACCAGCCACGTGCTGCTGTAGGCAACGCCGCGCTCAGCTCATGTGGCGTCACCAGCTCAGTTCTTCTGGTGTCTTTGAAGTTCCTGTATGTGTCATCTTAAGATACTTGTTTGGGGCTGATAAGACTGTAGTCTGAAGGGCTTTGTGTTGTACAGTTGTCACCCATTACCTGTATTCTGGTAAATGTTTGCATGTTATCAGTGTACAGGTATTTGCTGCCACCTAATGTTGAAATGATAGCAGTAATGTTTCTACCCAAACTGTTGGCTGATTATTTCAATAGAGATTGCCTCAGACTGTGTAACTAATAATTCTCCAGTTTCTTAATGTGGTCAGCTCCTGGCCACCTCACTGACTGCAATATCTCATTAACAAAAGATGCATAAAATTTTTAAGTAGTTAAGACTAATGCCACAGGAGATAATGTATGAATGTGGTGAAAATTAGCCTACTATCATGTGCCAATACTGTCATTTTACTCACACTTGCTTAAAGATGCTTTGAGTAGATGATATCCTTTATTCTGACTGTATCCCATGCAAGTTGCTTTATCACCACTGACGTTGATTGTCATGCAACTTTGTTTTTGTATTTTAAGCAGAAATTTCCATCAGAGAATTGTTAGTTACCATTGGGAGAAGAAAATTGGTAGAAAAAAAATGGAAATTGAATGGATCTTATGTGGAAAAAGTGTCATCCTTCACTCCTTTTATTGGAGTATTTGTTGGATATTTACTGATACCACTGACTGCTTTGTTAGGAACTCAGTGTTAATATTCCTTTAAGGAGCATTGAGCAGAGATGATCTGAGGCTCGTTTGGCAGAGAATGGCATGTCAGATTTTGTTGGCATGCTAATCAAACATCAGTCATGCACGCAGACTCAGTTACCTGTTAAAGTGTTTTCTTTTGCACAGGAAACTGGGTAACAGTAAGTGTTACTCCTTACAGTGGAGACGACAGGTCACGTTGTGCTGCCAGTATCACCTTCATGTCCCCTCTTGTCAGTGTGCAGACAGTACCATGCTTAGCATCAAATTGAAGGGTGAGCTCTGAGCATCTCTCCAGCAGTGTCACTCAGTGAACTCACTGACGGCTCATTGCTCAACGATGTGTTCCTATTCAGGGATTAAGGCATCTCTCTCCACTGATTGAGTACAAATTTCATTACTTAACCTTCTAACATGCTTCCTTTCTAAAAGTGCACGTATTTATGTATATATATGTATGCATGCCAGCCTAGGCAAACTAAATGCTGATTTGGTTCATATGTCTCTTAACTTCAGTAAGAGGGTCTCGTGTATAGCAGAGGTAAGTGCAGATATAATATGTCAGCACAGATGATTCTCAACTCAAGGGAGCTCTTTCATGAAACACATCTGCTATTCTCAGCTTTCTTGCTGGATGAATATTGCCTGTGAACTCTGCCAAAAATTAGACTAGTCTCTGGCAGGACACAGCATTCCTGAAATAGCTGGGTAGGCTGAACCAGAGCAATAGGACGGATGCAGAATTGTGGATATGGTTGCTGCTTTTTGTTGTTCTCGGGAGTGAGACCCTCACTGCCCTGTGAGCTATGCCATGGCTTTGTAGTTCCTGGATTGGATACTGTGGCATCAGATGAATGCTAGGACTTGCAAAAGGGAGGTGAAAGAAATAAAGTGTCAGTGTGGAGGGAAGAAGATGGAGCCACACGAGTGTGAATTTTGATCAGGGAGTCAACCTCTTCATTGAAAACTGATTAATTACAACTAAGCTGGACTTCTAAAACATACAAGTATGCTCAAGTAAGTATGTTTTCTGCTACTGGGATACAGATGGCTGGTAGAAGGCTTAGGGAGATGGCAACTGACCGAATGTGGTGTCATGAGCTGTCAAAGCTGTTTCAACAGTGCATTAACCTGGCCTTCTAAGAACAAAGTACTAGAAACTTTCAATTCTGTCTTAGAGGACTGAGTTTTGCCAACTGTATACTCTTAACACAATGAGAAGTTTCCAATTTGCACTTCAGTAGCCTCCGATCTCAGTTTCTGACCATCTTAGTCCTTAAGCTACTTTGGTCAGGTTTTTTGAGGGATCTGACAAGATAAGGTGTGCCCCTGATTTCAGAGCTTCAAGTGGAATTGTTATTTTCTGAAAGTTGTGACCAAATGGTATCATTCCACAGTGGTTTGGAATAAGAGTTAATTTCTAGGGACTCCCTCACAGCAGTGTTTAGATGCTCCTTCTTGAGTTCTGGGATCCCCACTATAGTTTGGTAGATCTAGTAACTTGATGAAGTAGGCAAGGATGTTGGTGTTCTTAGGGTTTTGTTCCTTTAAGGAGCAATCTGGTGTATCAACAATACCTGAAGATCTTACATGCTTAATCAGAGGCCTTTGTATTGGCGTCACTTAATTGCTGCATGGTTCTGACGCTTTCTCCTGCAGGGGGAGATAGTCACTAGCATTCACTCTGCTAAAATGGCTGTGCAAATTCTCGGAGTTCACAGTTCAAAAGGAGGTTGTCCACACTGTGGAGATGGTAAATTAATTCGGCTACAATTTAGGAAATAAAAAAATCTCCTTTCGGCCAAACTCCGGACAGTCATGTCAGTCTGCCTTCATTTCTTTTTAAGAGCTGATTGTTGTACAGCTGTGCACAAATGGACAGATAGATTGATCCTCAGTACTTTAGTAGGTAAGTTGTTTGCTAGGAGTAGAGAGAGGCTTTTCAACTTATATGTATTTCTCATAAGCAAAAGGAAACTTTCTCTCTGACTTAAGTCATGAGGCCTTTCTCTTTTTTGATCTAGCTGCCTTCAAAGGTGGCAATGGAAGAGAAGAATTTCTCTGGCAATGTGAGAAAGTCAATAGAAGCTCACAAACTTCCCCCTGCAAGTATGCTGCTGTGATCTTTCAGAAATTGAACAGAAGCTGCTCTGTAGAGCCAGCTTTCTTAAGGGCACTGCAGTGTGTTTTACCTAATGAGATGCTGGGCTCAGTTGTAAGATGTAGGACACATAGAAGAGGCACACAGGGAAGGATCAATTTTCCTGTATCTGTAAACAAGAAAGTACAAGTAAAGCAGCTGGAGAACCAAACTTGTGCTCTCCTTTTTGCTGCTAAGGACTTGCTGGCAAGAATGGGATATCAGCACATTTAAACACGTTTTTAGCTGTTGTACCCTTTCTCAGCCACTTTGCCACTTTGTGCCTCTTGCTTGTATTTAATGATAGTCTTCCATATCTTTTAAATGAAGTTACAGATCAGGGTTTATAGTGAACATTAGCAATCCAGGAAAACTTTGATTATGTATTTAAATACAGTTAGGTCGTCATAAATCTAGTTTATCTCCAGCCTCAGTGAAATACTTTATAATGAGGAGTACATCTCTTCCACTGTAACTCCTAATTACTTACAGATCTGTGAAGTGTTGTGCATGGTGTAAGGCTCACTCTCATCTGATCATGCTCCTGCTCTTCCCTTGACAGTTCCTGCGTTCTTATTCCAGCATTGCTCTGCCCCTGGATCCCCTGTGTTAGATGTAAGTGGCTGGTGCAGTGCCTGCTGTGCTTGAAGCAGAGTGCTCAGAGCAGTAGGGTACTCGTGTTCAGCAGCAAGAGATGTGTGCTGCTCTGGCTGTAGGCTCATACTGCAATCTCTTGTAGTGCGGCCACTTAGCATAATCTTGTTTGATTTAAGGAAGCTGGAGAGGAAGAGGAGGTGACGGTGCCTCTGCCACATGACACACTGAGCTTTTTGCACTAAGCACTTACGGTTTCTATTGTGAAACACTTAAACTAAATAAGGGTGGTGATGTGGCATTCTGTGAATGGGCCCAAGATCTGTTAGTCTTCTCTGCATGTAGAGACAGAAGTTTAGGAGAGTATTTTATCACTACGCATACATGTACAAGGAAGAGGAAGAACCTTCTGTATAGTTATCAACAGTAGTTTGTGATGGGAATAGGTAATACAAGATCCCAGGCTGATTTTAACAAGCATAGCTGACAGTCAAGAACTAGAAATCTCCTGGCATAAGGCAGTATATGAAATCAACACATGGATTTGGAACAGCTAGGGGGAAATAGCAGATATCAGGTGAGAACTAGCTTATCCTTTTGAGAACATCCTTTTCTCTGCTGGAAGGGAAGCTCTAGGCTATCTTAGTAGGCCAAAACATATGCATTATTGGAAATAACCCCTTAATTAAGGGAAATAAAGTGGAAGCAAGCTTGCCCTCACCTTCAAGCTTTAAAATGAAGAAACTGCAGTAGCTGCTGAGTTCTGGATTAAGCAGGCCTAGCTGTACTTTGGAGGGTACAAAGCTGAAAAATCTGTACAAAATACAGTGGGAATGAAAGCAAGACATCAGGAGCAAAGGATGATTTTAAAACTACTGAATTAAAAAAAGAAAAATTGTACTATATTTAGGTTCTAATTCTCTGGTTCAAGCAGAGAAGTAATTCTGTGCTGCATCTTATTTTACTTTCTGCTAAATTGTGCTCAGATTTTTGCAATCCTATTTTTTGTAAACTTGAAATAAGTAATTCATAAGTTAACGATGCACTTATAACACTGCAAGTAATGTGAGGCTTTGTGGGGAGAGATGGAAACTAATATAAAAGAAATTAGAAGAAATTAGAAGAGTCTTTACATTGATCTTTAGATTATTAAAGCCATGCTTCCATTTTCTATATGTCAAAATTAAATGCATAGCTTGTTCAAGGTCATACAAATACTTGTTTCAGAAGCTGGTGATGATTCCTAAGCCCTTCAACCTATGTGAAATCCTTCCTATCAGTGCTGCTGAAGTTTGATCTAAACTGCAAGATATGCTGCTGTGGCATTTCAACACAAGAACAAATGTTACAGCCTACTTGGATGACCCTGATTTGGAACAGTCCACTGTCTGGAGCATTTCTGAGAATTAGATCAGTGCCAGCCTGGCAGCTGGATTAAATTTTTGAAAGCGCTTAACTTGTAAGAACTGCCTGTGATCCTTAGTGGATAGAAGATAGTGAACCTCACTGCTACATATTGAAATTGATTTCCCATGTAAGCAGCAAACAGCTTTTGCCAAAGCCAACACCGGCCACTCAAACAACCACTCAGCTGGGTCTCAATTTTCCAGCTTGCTTGTTTTTGTCAGGACTATGCTTCAGAAAATAGATCACACTGCTCTGTTAAACAGTCATCTGTTGAATAGCAGGACTGCAGAGTAATAAAATCTACAGTGATTATTTATCCAGTGAGAAACGTACAGAAAATATCCCAGGTATGAATTTAAAATTAGTTCCCCAAAATACACTTGGGAATCCAGAGCTGTCTGAAATGTTTTTCTGTGGAGGTCATTGCTTCCTTTCTGTTCCTTGATGTCCAGATGATGCTGCTGCTGCTGAAAATAGTGCTATTGTTCTCAGGATTGCCAAGTCTACCAAGGAGGAAATTTTCTATTATACAGTGAGATTGAAAGGCTGTATAGGCTGAGAGTCAACAGGGGTGGTTTTTTTTTTTATAAAAGTTTTGCAACAAAGAGAGGATGCAGCAGTGTGAAATTCTTAACTGGAGGAACCTGAACAGCTCTTCTTAGTGACTTTTGAAACATGATTCCTTGACTGGACTGAAGCTGGACGCGAGAAGCTTGGGTTCAAAGCCAAACTATGCCAGTGATCTATTTTGTCATCTCGTGAGATTTACTGCGTCTTTTAATGACTGCATTCTCTCACTACTCCTGTTCCATAGCTGGATTTGTATGTCTACTTTAGTGTTGATCCTCTGCCTGCACAGATTGTCCTCAGTGTCTGGATTCAAGCTTCCCTGAGCTTTTACCTCAGCAGTGTCTGTTCACAGGCTTTACAGAAACTTCTGGTATGACATAAGCTACTGCCAACCAGGCAAGTTCACGTGAAACCAAATAGATATACAGCACTACTACCAATTCCTGTGAGCTGTTCTAGAGCAGTTTCAGATGCCCCAAGCTTGTCAGTGTTGAAGCAGCATATGGATAAAGCCCTCAGTGCGTTAACTTTTGAGTAGCCTGAAGCAGTCAGGACTTGATGGCCTGTGTTCCAACAGACCTATTCTTCAATTAAATCTTGTTTTGCATCTTGATTAAACATGCCCATAAGACTACAGAGACAACACTAAAACTGTGATGTCAGATTATGTTTTCTTCATGCAGAGTGTTTCTGTATAGCTTGATCAGGTCACTTAAAACTGGTGGTGCAGCCAAAAGTAGAGTCCTGGTCTCCTGAACTCCCAACACCAAGGCTACTTGCTTTTCTCTTGATGTCTACAATGAAAAACTATATGCAAGGTATTATCAATTCCCTGCTGTCTTACTGATGTTTTCAGGCAGTGAAGTTTAATGAATTTCGGTGCTGTTTAAGTGAAGATTTCTGGTTACGGTTTCTAGATAAGATTCTAAATGGGATGCAAGCACTTCTAATATACTTAGCAAGCATGATCTAAGAATTAGAGCTGTGTGAGTTTTCTCCCTTTAACTGCAGAACTCCACTTTGTAGAGTTCATTTCTACCTTGGGATTTTGCTTCCTCTGACCTTCACCCACCCACTTAATAAGAAATCTTATAAGCTGCCTTCTGCTTTTAAAGTAGCTTCCCTGCTCTTATTTATTGTGGCAGCACACAGTAACAATTTGCTTACTTAAACATGGTGTGCAGTTGTATTTTGGATAATTACATTGACATTATTGCTTGTTAAATAAATAATGAGTGATATATTGGGGGCATATAAGCCGTGTCATTCAAGCATGCAATCAACTCCCTAGTTTCTATAGACAAGCAACAAAGAAGCTGTAATATTGAGTGGCCAATGACTAGATAAATAGTTTTAGAACATAGCAGGTAGGTAATATTGATAAGAATACTTTTACTTGCTTTACTAGTATGCTTTACTAAAATTCTATTTAAATTAGATTAATTTTGAAGTAGCTACCTGAAATAATCTAGATTGGCACGATGGGCAAAAACTGCGGGAGAAAACTATGCAGAAAAAAATTGTTAACAGGGCAAACAGGGATTGAGACAGCAGTCCTCTGGGGACTGTAAAACTGAGACAGCACACACCACCATACGTTGGTGTGGCAAAGCAGATAACAGCAGTTATTTGCCTTTATCTATGTAAAATACCATACATAGGCATGCTTGTACCAGCTTTAGTCTGGTGAGTACTGTCACAGCAAGCTATGCATGTGTAGTTAAATTTGGATCCCTTGCAGACTTGCACAGCACATGCTGAAGTCTCTTAAATCTTCCTGGTAATTCCCAAATATGCCAGTTAGCAAAGGCTAATACAACTACTGTACCCTCCCACTACCTGGGTTAGTTTTATCATGCTTAACTCATAGTCCTTGTAAGAAGCAGGAGTTTGAGTAGCATGATTTCTGAAGACTTCATTGAATACCACTGTTGCATTTTAGAATGATTTGTTACTTCTGGGGTAAAAGGAAAAATAAGGTAAAAATCGCTGTTTTTGGTGAAGAATAGGTATGTTTAATGAGGTAACACAGTATACATTTTAATGCTGGGCTGGGAGGAGGGGAGGAAATTATCTTGGATGCTCCAGGTAAGAAATAATGCTCTCAAATATTAATTATTATAATAGTATTCAGTAAGTTATCAGCTAAAGCCAGATGCCCTAGCATCCACAGAGAAAAGAGAAGATTATTCATGAGTGTTTGATGGACATAGCAATTCAGCTGAATACTAACTGAACACTAATGTATTCCTTTCTTTTCAAGGGATCTACACTCCAGAACCACTCTCCAATTTCTGGTGGGCTCTTTTATCTACTGGGTTTATGTTTGTATATCACTTTAGCATCTTGCAAATTCTGGGACTGGTAAGTAAACAGGTTAATAAATGGATAGTTTGCAAGTACACTGAAAGTAAACACACTGACTAGTTTTTCAAGGTGTCCAGATGGACATGGATAAGATTACTTGTGTGCAGATTTTTAATTGCATGTTCTAATGAACACTTGTATCTTATATCTCACAAGTATTGGCAAAACGTTTCATAAATCAGCCATGTACCTGCATAAATCCATCTATTAAATGCGCAACTAAATTCAGATCTGCTTTCGTTCTGAAAGCTGCCCTGCTTGTGTTAGGTGATAATCCTTTGGTCAGCAACTCTGATTATCATGGTAATTTTAAAATTATCGTTTCTGGTGTCTGAATCAGTGCAGTGCAAATCATGTTAATTTATAAACTTGTTGTCCCTTTCCTAGGTTACAGAAGTGAATTTGAACAACATGTTATGCCCAGCCATTTCAGATCCTTTTTATGGGCGCTGGTATCGAATTTGGGCATCTGGACATCAGACTATCATGACTATGACTCATGGGAAGCTTGTAATCTTACTGTTTCACTGTGCTGACCCCATCTTTAAATGTAGTGTGGACTTGCTTAGTTTTCCAGCTAAGAAAATAGACTGAAATGTCTCCCCATAGAGCAGTACGTACAGGAAGCAGACACCCCTATATTCATACTGGAAAACCAAGAGGAGGGGTGAGAAGACAATGTGTTTATTATTTTTCTCCCCGCGGTTTATGGCCTCACAAACACTTCTATTATCAATTGAGGGGTTTTCTTTCAACTGCTGTTTTTCACTGCCTACTGCCAATGGCAACATTAGTGGCCTTATTCTGGAAGAGGTTCCTGTTCTGTACATTTTGTGTAGATTACAGTAAAATCTTGCTAATCTACCCTTTAAAATTAGGTGAGGATCTATCTACATTCCAGCAAAAAGAGTGGCAGAGCTACCTCATTTTGACTTACTTTCCACTAAGTAGAATTTTTCCATTAATACAGTTATATCACAGGATAGGAGCTAAAGCTGAATTCCAATTCTCTACTCGTGTGAACAGAACACATCTTGAAATGCATCATCATGGCTTAACTCCTAGTACTTAAATGTTGCAAAATGGTCATGGTGGAACAACGTACACTTAATCTCCTAGTCGTAAGTGCAAAGCAATGAAGTTTTACTGTATTTTCTTTAAGCTGGTTGAAAATATCGGGGAACAACAACTCTTTTAAATACCTGGTTGTTTTTTTTAAATGGAATACTTTGGTTTCTGGCCTGCTAAGTATAACTGTCTGGTGAGGTCCCATCAGATCTTGATGCTCTGGAGATGATTGTGAGTGAGTAGAAAAACACCACACAGAAATTATTAAAAAAGCCGATGTTATGTGTAAGTTCTGATAGGTATTTAATCAACAATGCTGACCTGCCTTTAAACAAAATGCTTTTGTCACTTAGCTTAGACTGGAGACTGAGTAGAGATGCAATGTACAATGTAAACAGGTCTCCTTTTTCACTTAGTAGCATTTTAAACATTCCTCCTCTGCGTTCTACCCTGATCCTTAGTAGAGCTGTTGGTGAGGAAACAAAATGAAACTGTTTTCTGTCTCCATAGCTCTAGTACATTCTTCATACTGATTTTTAGAACACAAGTATAAAAACGAATGTGAAATCAGCACAGGCTTCTACAGAAAAGGCAATGTTCCAGTTTACTAGTGTGGCTAGGTTTTCTTGTCAACATGAGTTTTGGAGTAGAAAAGGATGCAAGTAGAGAGAATTATAAATAGTAAACTGGCTAAGGGGAGAAACCGTAAGGAGGAAAGCTTGGACATCTTTACTGTGTTCTTCCAGATAGTTAACTGTAGATCCATTGTTGTGCAGCCTGTTGTATTTCAGGGCTGCAGGAATTGTGTTGTACAAAATGCTAGTTGCCACTTGCATTGCATTGTCATAGCTGTGACTTGTAAGATAGAAACAAAACCGTCATACCTCCTCTTGATGGATCACCTGAAGATATATTCTGATGTTAAGGTACAGTGTTTATACCTCAAGAAGAGAAGTAAGAATGATAAGTGGTTGATTATTTTTTTTTTTTCTTTTCTGCAAGATAAGAATATAATTGGGGAGGAACAGATGACTTCTCTACATGTTTTCACTTTGTGTGTTTCTTTTGTTTTGTTTTTTAAGTAGATCTCCCAATACAAGTCCTTTCCACTGCATTCAAATTTACAGACTAGCTTCTGGCTTTCTTTCGTGTTTAGAGAGTAAACATCCTGTATTTACTATAAATTGAGATGTAAGATTGACCTAAACTATGAAGCATGTATAGCTAGTCCCAGTTGCACAGACTGAGCTACTACATTGTTCAGTTTGAGAAAGGTAAGCACTTGATAGTAACAACTACTGTCTCATAGTGTTGACTGTGAATTGCTGATCCTGCGAATGTCTAAGTACATAATTAATTTTATTGAGCCATCTCATTACTGCTTCAGTAAAGCAGGGCATGTGTTGTGTATTTGTGGAGGGGTGAGCTAAAGAAAACATGCATTGGTATTGAAGGCCTGAACCCATCTGTGAAAGACTACTTAATTAGCTGCTGATGTGATGCTCAATTCAAGAGTCAGTATTTCATTTGCAGCTGATGAAATACATGATGTTGCTGAGAGAGCTAAGGTGAACAGAAATATTCATGCCTATTTGTCTCCTATGACAGCTACGTGTACAGTGCTTCTTCCCTTCCCGCAGTTACCTTCAAGTCTGTCTTGATTTTATTTACTTAAGGCTTGGCAAAAATGCCTTCTGTTGAATCTGGGCTGGTTTAGAAACAACATTATTACAGTAGGGTGATCTTGCCAAATTTTACAAATGTTAGATTCTTATTTGCCTCATTTTACTATTTTTTGAATAATCTTTCCTGCTTTAAAAAAAACAAGCAGCATGTCCTATGTCTAATCATATGCTTCGGAGCATTGGAAACAGGTTTGAAACAGTTCCTATTTATCACCATTGACTGCCTCTGATCAATTAAGACTACAGGAGCAAGAAGCAAGCTCAGTGCAGTCTCTCTTAAAATGCAAAATTTTCAAGTTCTTCTACCTTATAGTTGAGGGAAGCTCTTATTTCCTTTCACACTTCCCCAGTTTGAGTTTTGGTGCATGTTGAACTTTTGGCTTAAGATGCTAAAATGTCTAATTGAATGTAATAATTCAGCAAGGAGAAGTAAACTGGCTGTTACACTCAATAAGGATTTTATGAGCATCTGGATTTTATGACTGTCAGGAGACTGGAGCCACTGGGATCTAGAGGGAAGAAGGGCACCAGAGGCTTAAACTTTTCTTCATGGTAAGCTGTGCTGGCTTCTTTTGCTTGTTGTACACCATCAATGAAGCTGGCCGAGCTTCTATCCACAGAATGTCAGGGAGGGACCTCAGAAGATCATCTACTCCAACTCCCCACAACACATTCTGAAAACCATTTTTAAACAGCCTTTCAGCTTGGTTTATGGTGTAGCTGTACAGAAATTGTCAGCACACTTGAGGCACAAGCTTCACATATGGGGAAGAACAGGGCAGAAGGGAAGCAAAAAGGGAATGAACTTCTGAAACATCAATGGAAATTTACATACTTTACTCTTCAGTTGTTTTGAATAGCAGTTTGGAAGAGGCAGATGACAGAGCTTGTTCAATGTGAAGGAATTTGGTTTGAAAAGGAAAATAGAATACTTAGCCTTCATACGGGAATATCTGTTCCCTGGCAGATTTTCTTTTCCATGAATGGTTTATTAAATGAGCAGTTATTCTGTTTAGATGAATTTCTGGTGATTTTTTTCTTATGTATGCTGGAAATTAAGGAGTAAAACTATGTTGCTATTCAAAAATACTGATGGGCGTTCTCTCCTGTGGCACTATGGACACAATCGATGTCACAGTAGCTTTAAGCTGTTGACCAGAGCCTGATGCTGTTTTACGTTGGAGCACTGCAATGTATGATTGAAAGGGTAAGTCCTGGCCCTCCAATATCAGTACATCTATTTTGTCAGTACTAACAGTTATGAAGATACTAGGAGTAGATACAGTGCAGAGCAGGAGGCTGATATAGCCATGCAGACTATCTCCTTTTAGCTTGTATTTTAGAGGTGTTCCAGCAGGTTACAGAAACTCACCCTAAAGTGGATTGGTTTGCTGTCCCCTAGAAAGTCATGTACAATACCAGAAAAACTTACTGTGCTGTGCTTAAGTCTGGACTTTGGAAAATTATGGATACGGGCAGATGTTTGATCTGATCTCTGTATTATACTGTCTAGTATCATAGACACTTCAAACAAAAGAAATGAGGAGCAATGAAACTGATTACTCTTTCTGTCACTGAATGACCGTCTAAATTACTTCCAGTATACGCATAAATGAAGCTCTAGTAACTACAGTAAAGTTGGCTGCATTGGTTCATTTATGCAGACTTCTTTAAGTAGCCTTTCAAAGTGCAAAAATGAGCTGCTAAAACTTCTGCACCCACCATAAGATCTGATGATAACCTGTGACTATTGAAATTATTGTGCCAAGGTTCTAGCTGTCTGCTACACATGCAGTTATAACTTCTAAGGATTCAGGCACTGTAGGCAGTGTATGAACTGTACCTGTTTAACTTCCTTCTATTTAAGCACTAGAGATTTGCATTTTGTTTCTTCTGAAGGGTGAAATTAACAGCACTTGATCATAATTATATAAATCAATCAAAACTCTGAATGCACTCATGTACTTTGGTTTTGGTTCAGCATCATAGGGCTTGACAAATACTGCTTATAAGCAAAGCTCACTTGTGCTTTAGCAGATGCTGCCTTGCTGAGGCTGGGAGACATCAAAAGTCACTCATTTGCATATCTTAAAACTATGGAGTACCTCATTATAGATTTATCCCTCTGTCTCTAGCCACAGTCAGGGTTTTGATATTTCAGTATATTTTGTAACATTTTGTAAAACTTGATAGTATCTTCCTTTCAGAAATGGCTACTTGCAACTGTTCAAGTACTGTATTTTACTTCTTTATTCTAATCCTTGCATCTACACCATAGGCATTTGCTTCCTGTGCATCTATACCTAATGACAACCCTAGACTTTGATGTTCTTCTTGCTGTTTTCAAGTTGTAGGATCATTTAGGCTGGAAAAGGCCTTCAAGATCAAGTCCAACCATTAACCTCACCTACCACATCCCTCAGTGCCACATCTACACATCTCTGAAATACCTCCGGGGATGGGGGCTGCACCACTTCCCTGGGCAGCCCAGTACAATGCCTGACCACTCTTTTTGAGCAGAAATTCTTCCTAATGTTCAATGTACACCTCTCCTGGTGCAACTTGAGGCCATTTTGTCGCATCCTAGCACTTGTCACCTTAAAGTGTTCGACTTGAGGTGGATACTTAGGAATTGAATTATTCCTAATGGTTAACACAGTTCAGAAGAAGCTAACAGGAAGGCATGTATCAGCCCTTCTGTTAGAAGGTGGAAGGTTTCTACAAGCAGGTGGATCAGTGCTGATGTTTTCATTTTTAGTGATGATATACATAACAAATCTGTTGATTCTTGTGATCTTGTACTCAATATGATATTGCTGTATACTTGTCTTGCAGCTTTATTGTAACTTAGTTCAAACCAAGCTGTTTTTAAAATGATGATGTTTCTCTTCAGGGTCAATTTTGTACTTTTTTAAATTATTTCTGCATTTCCTGAGTCATTATCTCAATGCTGCAGAGGACGCAGCAGGCAGAACAGGATGCATACCCACACTGCTCTCGCCACCCAACCTGTGTCAGGCAAGTGGAACTGCTCAGGGACTGGACTGAAGCACATGAGCAGTCCTTGGAAGCTTGCAGTTTCCATTAGCTACCCAGGCACAGAATGGAATGGCAATGTCAAGGCTGGTTGTGGAGAGGCTCAACTGCCACGTATGCTGTTAGTTCTGAATAATTTGTAGGAATGTTATAAATTTTGTAAACTTTTTAATGTGCTAAAACTTGGTTATGAGGTAACATTTACAAATAAGGGATAACTTGTGTACTTGTTTTTGTATTTTGGTCTGATTTTTTTGGTTGTAGTGCCCTATGTCCAGCTCACTGGGCAAACAGTTCTTAAACATTTGAATTAAAACAAATAAATGCATTTTAATGGTACTGTAATTTTGTTGTCATTGTAATCATGTCAGGCACTACATCCCTCTTGTTTTTAAAGTAGGTAAAAAAAAACAGACATTCCTCTTCTATTTGTAGTATTAACAGTTAGATTCACACAGACTTGATAATAGATAAGTGGTCCATCAGATCAATAAGAATACAGCTTCTCCTATCTTCTTAAGCTGTCTGTACAGCTAGATTTAGTTTGCCTTGCATGATGCAGTTTCTGCTGTGCAATTATGATTATCACTGTTTCTAGAACTTTAAAGCATTTGAGTATGACCTATGCCTGTAGTTTAGCAAGCAATACAAGCCAGAGTTTACTTCACTGTAAGACACAGATCCTCTAGTCGCTGTTCAAATATTCATCTCCTGCATGTGAAAAAGCTCTGGATACAATATTATGATGTTTACTCTGCTTTCAAGTTTCTTGCCACAGTTTTGGTAGAGTGTGCTTTCTTTTTTAGTTTCATACTCTGTCACCTCAGTAGAGGAAGACAGAAAAAGTACAGAAGTTTTCAGCTCAAAACAGTATAATTTACACGGGCTTTCTGGCCAATCTCACATATGTAGATGATGGCAAACAACTGCCATCATTACTGCATTTCCGAAAAGCTTCTGGCTGTAATTAAAAGGACACGTAAGTACACAGCAATAATGCTAAATGGAAGAAAAACCAACCTGCCCTCTTTGAAATAGACCTAATGTTTGGCACTGATCTGTTAGTTTGATTTCTATTCTGTGATAACCTCATACCTGGTTGATGTAAAAAGAGCAGGAGGCTTTGGGAAGCAAGCTGTAACTAGTGCTGCATTCTGATGGTCTGTAAGGTCTGGGGAGACTTCTACCTATTTCAGTCAAATGATACCAAGTCTGTAAAATAACGAAAGAACATCAGTGGAAGCTATTTACTCAAGCAGATTTTCCCTTCAGAGTTACCAACATCTAAAGGCTACTATTCTTGTTTTCAAAGTATTTTCAGCTAGAGACGGGAAGCCTATTGAAAATGAATTAGTCAAAGGCAAACAAGAACATTTCCACATTCAGAGCTGAATCCCAGGGCAACATTGGAAATTCCTTGCACTGCTGTAGGAATTATCCTACAGGGGAAAGAAAGTCCCTTTAACCAGCACTTACCCTGTAGAACATACCTTTCTATCACTGCACTAAACACTGGCATCAGGAAAGGGACTTCTTTAGTCTTCCATCTTCACAGGAGCCTCAGTGCAAACCCTGCACTGCATTTCTTTCCATGAGGTCAATGTGTCAGCCTGCACACCAACTAGCTCTGCCAGACCAGATAAATTCCTCACGGCAAAGCAAGCTTCAGTATTCTATAAAATCACACCTAGAAAGTAATGTGAAAAAGCAGTGCAATTATTCCAGGTGCTATCAAGGCACTCTCTGATATGCATTTTGCTGCATTGATCTTGTCTCCTTTCCTGTACAGCGCAGGCACTGTACTGGTTACAACATCGTGTTTGTAAACAGTTGAGATTGATTTCACCTTTCAGAGAATAAGGAACTCAATCCAGTACATAAATCTGTATTTACTGGACATCATACGAGACCTGACCTGCTGCTGTAACTCCCTCAGCATCTCCCTCCAGAGCCAGGCTGTGAGCTGCCTCCCACATCATGCACAGCCAATGACAGACTTCAGCCCAGGAAAACATTCCTACTGCAGCATTAGCTGTTAAAATAAACACTGATAGTGAATGCTTAAATTAAAAAAAAAAAAAAAAAAAAGCAATCAACTGACAAAGCCACACAATTAAGCAGAGAAACATAGAAAGAAATGGTGATTCTTTTTCCTTGTTTTATTGGGTAAATGATTTAAAAGGTAATAACAATAGTGTTAAAACTACTACAATATCTTTCCACAGCCATATCTCACAGACCCACAGATAACCTTCTATATAATTTTTTTTTCTTTTTCCTCATTTTATCTTTTTTAAGCCATACTTATATTAAAATGCCCATTTCAACAGTTTCTTCACACTAATAGCAATTAAATGTGGAAGGAAGGAGGATCTAGTTATAAAGGAAGGGGGTTCAGGTAATCTGTGATATAATTTGTAATCAATCAAGTTACTAAGAAAGGAAGAAAAAGAGAGGCCTTGTCAGCTACTCCAGGCAGCTCCAAGCCCACTGTGTGTCACCACTGCATTAGATAACTCAAGATGCTGGTGAGCAATTTAAAGGTTTTTTCTTTTTGTAACATATAAAACACTAAAATAACTTAGAAACTAGATCCAAATATTTTGAAAAGAATCAACTTTGATATACAAAAACAGTCATAAGTTGTTACAAAAGTTTCAAACAAAAGTTTGTTTTCTCAGTGCGTTTATGTACCAGCGCAATTACTGGGTCCAGAGCAAAGAAAGAGGTTTTTATTTTTTATTTAACAGTAATAAAAAACGAGGAAAACATATCTTTCTATATAAAGAATCATTGCTGGTCTTAAGAATAAATGTAACCAGAAACCCTTTAAATCTTAGAGGCACACTTTGGGTTTCCTTTTTTTTTTTTTTTTTTTTTTTTTCCCTTTTTTTTTAACATAAAAGGAAAGTCACCAGTTTATTTAAATGGAGGAGGTACTCAGACTCCCCAAATAAACTTAATTCAATTAACATCACTAGCAAAAATCAGTTAGAAACTGTACAAAAATAAAAAAATTAACACATTTAATCCTGCGGGGCTTTTGCAAGGACTGGAAGGCAGGCTTTAGGAGCAGCATCTGGGCATGGCTGGAGGCTTCTTTGGTTCGATCTAACACACACAAGAGATGTAACCTACTCCAGACGACAGTTTTAAAAACCCGCACATTTGAAGACAAGTAAAGAGGTCCGTATACAAACGCCAGGGTGTGCAAATGGATTTGACTCTCTTAGTATTGTATCTGAGGTCAGAACTCTCAGGCCCCCTCCCCCTGCTGTGACCAGCGTTGGGGCTGAGATGGTGCCAGGTCAGTGCTGCAGCGCTCCAGGCGGAAGGAAGGCCACTTGAGGCACGGCTAAGCAACAGCATCACATCAGCCTGGGGTTCTGCTGTCTCACTTAGTTTTCAGAAGGAGGACTTCAGAAACGTTTAGCAAAAGAATAATTAAAAAAAAAAACTTCAAGGAATAAGGCAAATGGATTAGTGCTTATCAAAAATCAGCATTCGACTTAAAGAGCGGAATTAGCTACTCGGTTGTACCATCACCTCTTATGAAGTGCCCCCAAATTAAAAAATAATATTAATAGATCTAAATCCAGCAATATATCTGAAAGGGTAATAGCTCAGAGAATGGCATTTGTGAAAGCAACTGTCGATTCGCTTTAGGCAAACAGACCTATTCTGTCCCAGTGCATGTCACAGTGAACTGCACATCTTGTATAAACAACCCCACAATTACACAGAAACAATCCGCAGTATTCTCAGCACTTGCGTGCTGAGGAGGTAGGTGCCTTAGAAACACTGTAGATAAACTGATTATTCCAATCTTTTCTAAAAAAATACCATACAACCTGATTGACCGCAGACTTTGTAACAGCTTTTTAATTAGTGATACAAAACTCTGGTCCAGAAGGGTCTGGCATTAAGTCATGTCAAAAGCACACCTTTACAGTTTGTATAACACCCTTTTAACCATATTTGTAAGCAACAGCTACTAAGAGATAGACAAAAATGCATTGTGCATTATGCTGTATACAAAAAGGAGACAAAACTATCCTTTTCCCCCCCAGGCCATGGTGGGGAGTATTGCTGACCTTGTCCTTAAAAACCCGCAGGATTGTTTATTCATCAGTATATTATTATTACACTGGTAAGAAATTCTGTATAACATCTGCATATATCGAAGATTTTTAAAAAATCTGATATGATTTTAGATCCGCATGACCAGTCACGTGACCTGCTTGAGGTTGATTAGCACCTTTCAATACATATATATTTTTATATATAATAGATCTTTTTAAAAAACTTCTAAGGATGAGCTCACGCAGCGGTGTGAGCGCGCTGTAACGAGATGACAGATAAGGATGGGGTTGGATGACTTTGTGTTTTGTTTGTTTTTTGCAGCAGAATGATTCGGTTTGTGCTCAGTTTCCCTATAAGGGCAAGGAAAAAAACAAAACCAAAACACCTCTCAGGTAGCCACCGGTTCACAGTTTCCACTTGAAGACAAATCCATTTGAAACCGCTCCCCCAAGTAGAAACAAGACAACAGTATCATCCAAAATAGCCTCTGTATAAACATCTATTAGTTTTTGCAGCGTCTGCCTGGCACCTCTTGGCTCCTGACATTTCAGGCCCTCTGCTTATAAATTAAGGCATCACAACTGAAAATGGAAATATTTGGACATCGGGTGCTGTGGATGAAGGAATACAAAAGACCTTCTACAAGAACCTCTGTACAAATTAAGTGGCATTCTATCCTCACCTAAGGGATAATTTATCCGTATCTGTTTTCTGGAACGTTTTTAGTCTTCTGTTGTTGTTGTTCCTTTTATCAACTTAACTCTATTTATCTATTTGAGTGATATATGTATTTTTTAAAACATTCATTATTCAAAATAACTGGAATTTCTGCTTACCATAGTTGGCTCGCCCATGCTAGGAAGGTCTTTTCCATAGTAGATGGGATGTGGAGTCCCCTAAAACGTGCACTGAACTGCAGTGGGTATTAGTGGGAGTTCTGCAGGCATGTGAGCAAGGAGGTAGCTCCTGGCATATACTTGGCTCACAACATACACCACATACACCACTTAATAAATCCTATTTTTACAGTTGTTACAAGTCCTCATCAGTTTTCTTTCTCCTACCTTGTGGAGAATTATGAGAATTATTACGAAGTACTCACAGCTCTCAAGTACTATTCCTGTAATAGATGAAAAGATGTACAAATTATGGCATAATTGTCCTGTGCTCTTTCACAACACAATTTTTTTTTTTTTTTAAACAAGTTACCCAACTATCCATGACCTGATAAAACCCAGCAAATTCAAAAGCACAAGCAAGAAGAAGATAGGGATTTTTCTTTTCTAAAATAAGAAAAAGAAAATGAAAAATATCTCACTTTAGAAAATCCCCCAAAACCTGACGCCAGAGCAGCAAAGAACTCAACGTTGATTACTGGAATGTCTGGCACATTTGCTATATTTTTTTCTATGAATTTTATATGCAAGTATAATCATGTCATAGTCAAAGGCACTAAAATCTAAATCCGTTTTCTTCCTAATATAACATCTGCTACTCACCAATCTGTTTCTAAAAACAAATGCGACTTCTAATTTGAGCTCATCAGAAAGGCATTGTCTCATTAGAAATGCATTATGATGAGTAGGCTTGACAGGGCTGGGCTGCCCTCGGCTTCCAGTGCAGAACAGGAGATAAAGGTATCCTACTGGATTATGTCATGCACTTTCAATTAGACCACGTGATTCTGAGCACAATGCTCACCTCTTATTACGTTTAATTGCTTCTTCATAACCAGAAAAGCATTTTGTATACGAGCCTCAAATTGTGGCTGTGTGCTCGAGCTGAAGGTCACATACAAGGGCTACTCTGAAAGTAATGCCTCCTGTTTTATGGTGTTGGCCCATGAAATTAGACAGATGTTGGTAGGATGGCAGCAGAGGTTGAACCTTCCCCTAATATTCCATTACATTTTGTTGCTGTGTGACAGATGGCAGCAGAGGGGCAGTCTCTGCTAATGGCGATAACTATGTTGAAAACTAGTGTTTTGCAGCTGAGAATTTTCTCCATCAAGTAGTGTTACTGTGCTCTTTGTTGTAGTTTCCATGTAAATAAATAGGAAGCATTACTTTCAGAGCAACCTACATCTATAGCTACATGAAATCTTTACTGCAGGGGTGAGACACTGTTACAGAAACAGAACTCTAGGGACTAGAAGGAGCCTCTGAAACGTCACTGAGTCCAATCTCCTGCTGAAGCAGATTCCCTAAAGCAGATCACACAGGAAGGCATCCAGGTGGGTCTTGAGTATCTCCAGAAATTGAGACTCCACCACCTTTCTGGGCAGTTTGTTCCAATGATCCATTATTCCCACAGTAAAGAAGTTCTTCCTCATGTTATGCAACTTCCTGTGTTCCAGTTTTTTTTGCCCACTGCCTCCTGTTGCTGCACACCACTGGAAAAGAGCTGGCTGGCCTCATCCATTTTACTCCTACGCTTTAGATATTGATAAACATTGCTGAGATCCCTTCTCAGCCTTCTCTTCTGCAGACTGAACAGTCCCAGGTCTCTCAGCCTTTCCTCGTACAGGAGATGCTCGAGGCCCCTCTTCATCTCTGTGGCCCTTCTCTGGACTCTCTCTAGAAGTTACCTGTTTTTCTTGAACTGGGAGCCCAGAACTGGACACACTGCTCCAGATGTGGCCTCACCAGGGCAGAGCAGAGGGGGGATCACCTCCCTCGATCTGCTGGCCATGCTCTTTTTAATGCACTCCAAGATAAAGCTGGCCTTCTCAGCCACAAGGGCATACTTCATGGCCAGCACCCAGCTCCTTCTCTGCAGAACACCTTTCCAGCAGGCAGGCCCCTAAACCTCAACTGATGGGTGCAGTCATTCCTTCCCAGATACAGGACCCTACACTTGCTCTTGCTGAAGCTGATCAGGCTCTTCTCTGCCCAACTCACCAACCTGTACATGTCCTGCTGAATGGCTGCAAGTCTTGTCTAAAGCCTTGCTGAAGTCAAGGTATACAATATCCACTGCTCTCCCCTCATCCACCCAGCTGGTGATGACATCACAGAAGGCTACCAAGGTGGTCAAGCATGATTTCCCTCTTGGTGAATTCACACTGACTGCTCCTGATAATCACCTTTTCTTCCAGTTGCTTGGTGATGACGTAACAAGCTGTTCCATCTCCTTTCCAGGGACAGAGGTGATGCCAACTGACCTGTGGTTTTCCAGCTCCTCCTTGTCCTTTTTGAAGGCTGGAGTGACACTGGCTATCCTCCAGTCTTCAGGCACCTGTCCCATTCTCCAAGACAATAGAGTGGTTTGGCAAGCACTTCTGCCAGCTTCCTCAGCACTTGGGGGTGCATCCCATCGGGATCAGTGGATGTGTATGAGTCAAGTTTGCCTACATGATCTCTGACCAGATCCTCCTGACCAAGGGAAAGTCTTTTCTCCAGACTCTCTTACCTCCTTGGTCTGAGGTTCCATAGGGACAGTCTAATCAGTGAAGACCGAAGCAAAGAAGGTGTTCAGCATCGCCACCTTCTCAACATCCCCTGTTACCAGGGCAACCACCTTATTAAGTAGCAGGCCCACATTTTCTTTTGCTACTGACATATTGAAAAAAAAAAACAAAAAAAAAAAAAACAAAACACAACCTTTCTTGCTGTCCTTGACCTCCCTCACCAGATTTAATTCCAAGTGGGCCTTACCCTTCCTCGCTGCATCCCTGCAGGTCCTGACAGCATTCCTATATTCCTCCCAAGTGGCCAGGTCCTTTTTCCACATTTCACAGAGTTTCTTCTTCCCTTTGTCTTTTTTTTCAATGAGCTCCTTGCTCAACCACGGCAGGAGACCTAAACGGATGAGCAAAGGAGCTCATGGGAAAACTCAAAGGGAAGAAGAAAGTCTATGAAATATTGTACCACAGACTACTATTAAGAAGGTTAAGAAAATGCAATTCATTGTCTAATATAATACCTGAATCTGATATGTTTCATTCCCTGACAGAGCTATTAATGAAAAAGCCATGAATGCCTTTTTTTTTTTTCTGAGCAAAGAATCCCCAACTGTAATCCTTAAACTCTTCCTTCCATCCACAGTCACAGAAAGTCTTGACTGATATAATTCAATGTTAATGAAGTAGAAATTTAACATTTCATAAAAAACCCAAGGGCTATATATGCTGCAAAAAAATCTGCAGTGATTCAATAAAAAAGTATGGGATCTTTGTAATAATGCAGTTTTCCCTCCCGTTGCCACAATGAGCTTAACCAACTATGGAGAAGCCTCAAAATGGCAACGGAAACTATCATCATAAAATGGTACAGTAATAGAGATAGCTAGACCAAGAAGGGGCAGGGTCTCCTGGGAAGAGGTCTGCAGAGAGGTCCAGTGACTGGTCATGCGGCTCAGTGTCAGGAATAATGGTTGTATGGTGGAAGGGGGTGCCCAATGCCATTTGGGAAGTGATGATGCTGACGATGGGCAAGGTACTCTGTGTAGCTCATGGTCATCTTCTCACTACGGTACCTAGAAAAGAGCAAAGGAGCAAACTCAAGAACTTTCATTGGGCAGCTATGAGCAGCACTGAAAATATGGTGCTAGGTGTACGTCTAATGACGAGAACAGCTCTGTACTTCTGGTCTTAGGAATAAGACAAACTTTAGTTGCACAAGGGCATGGAGAGAACTACCATGTTTTTGGGGGCTGTTCTTGAATCACACAAGTCACAACATAAGTGCTTACGAAAAATATTTTAAATTAAAAAAAACTATTAAAAAAATCGCTGCCTACTACTTTACTCAAGGTATTTGAACTTGTGATGATTTACTGAGCATCCCAAATTATCAGCCAACTCTCTACAAATAACCTAGGAGAAAAGCCCTGTAAGCAAGCAGTACTGATTCCAGAGCTGTTTTTAAAAAGTAATGTCTAGCACATTCTGCTTTTAAAATAAATCCAGCTACATGAAGTGAAGTGATTTCCCTTTTAACCTATATATAGCTTAAAGTAGAACAGCCCCTACCCCCAAAAATGTACTTCAGATAAAATTTGCATTGATATTGTTTGACAACAAGGAACATATTGCCACATTTACACTTATCTGTAAAACTGTGAAATCTACACAAAAATAACACTATTCCATATTGCCACAAATGTCACCTCATAAGCCCCTGCATAAGAGATCTTACAGATGAGAGTTGGTGAATCCAGCTACAGTGGTTTAAAATATTGCCACCTCCCTTGTTTATGACATTTCTCTTCTGGAGTTGCTCTGTTTGTTCTTTTCCCTCTTAGCTCTGAAAAAGCACAACGCATGCCTCAACAGCTTGTACTCACAGCCTATCACAGACACTCAAACTGCTGTTGAGTTACCAACTGCAGCAACTGAGGTGGCAAACACAATTGTTTCTGCTGCCTCTGCCAGAGGAACAGAGCAGAACACCTTATGCTTACAGCTTCTTGCTTCAGTGCACCGCAGTGCCCGCGATTACTTGCGGCAGCGGCGCTGGTTAATGATGTACTGACTTAAACGGCTGCTGGTCGCAGCTGTGCTGCAGCTCCTCTCTCAGCAATAGGAGTGGAGCACTGCGCTCCCTGCACCTGATGAGTAAGCTGATCTGTGCACTAATCCCCTCACCACTATGGAACTAAACTATAAGCTTGGCAACCAGTGGCTCTAAGTGAGTCAAAACAGGCCAAGGGCAGCCTGTGTAGAATCACAGATGGAAAAAATCATAATATTAAACAACACACTTTGTCTATTCTAGTCATTAGGCTTGTGATTTTGTGGTTGGGATGTTGAACTAAATATACTAAGCAGAACACTTGTTTTGTTCTGCACTGGTATGCCATTGCTTCCAACAAAATCACGGAGCTGGAAGAATGCGCGTGCTATACAGAAGTTTTGTGTCTTGGAAAAATACATCCCTTATTCACTGAGGTGTACAGAAAGTCTCACTTAAGAACTCCAACAGCTACTCATGCCCTAAGTTATCACCATATATTCTATATATTCTTGAAAATAAGACAGCAAGAAAATTGGGGTGCTGCATTTGAAAATTTAAGTTGGATTCCATAAACCCTTCCTCCCAATCATAACCCTCAGAATAGCATGTTTTCCTCAGCAATAGCAATTCCCCTGGAATCAGGTTCCTACTAGAAAGCAGAATTTCAGTCAGTGGGACAAAGTCTTTTTCCTTACCCAAAACAACACTGAGTGAGGGAGAGATTCTTCTAAAGTGAAAACAGTTTTCTGAGAAATGCTCTGTCTTCTGCCAAGTCTAAACAAACACTGCTAAGTAATGGCAAGCATTTTAGATGTAGGTGACAAAAGTGGGAACTGAAAAAAAACACTCAGCTCTTTGTCTTCTAAGAGTACATTAACAATAATGAGAAGCCCAGTATTTTTGTGTCTGAAATGAAAGCACTGGGTTTTAATTATGGAAATAGGGAGTCGAGTCTAGCTCACACCCAATCCAGCTGCACTAAGGAGGAAAGAATTCCCAAAGAAATAAGTACACAGAAGTGATGCTAACATACCCAACCAACATATTAAAAATGAATCTCGTTTCTCTGTGAGTCCCTACAAGTCAACAAAAGATAGGAAGAATAATGGTGTTGGACAAAGGTCTCTAACTACCAAATTTATGAGCTGTATTAATAATAGTGCTTGTTATCCCCGAAGAGAGGAGAAGAAACCTCATGGGTTATCAGTCAGTGCCTCCTTATGACACAGGATTCATAAAATCCTTAGTTCTCAAAGCATGGAATAAACAGCAAGAGCTCAGCAGTCACTTTGTACTGCATGGTTATAAAATAATGTTGTTTTACAGGGCTTCCTATTGACACCTGCTCTTTCACCATACAACTACAATTTTATAGGTGGAACATTTGCAACCCATTCTCTAACCTTTTGGCTCTGACCTGCTAATGAGCCCTCACGAGCACATTGTATTAAACAAGCATTACAGCGGGCACACAACATACAACAGTGTCTGAGTATGAAGTAAAGCACTGCACTTATGTCTTCCTTCCTAGAGTACCTGATGCAGTCAAGCTGGCGCACCACCTGTCAGATCAGCTCCCCAGTTTGCATGCCCAGCACCTGTTAGGAGATGAAGCCCCTACTCTGCAGGAGGGAAAAGCCCCAGCGCCCGCTCGGAGAGCTGAACAGCTCAGGGCACTGCATGGCCTCCAGAGCAGCAGCCCCACAGAGCACCAACTGCTCAAACACAACGTGACAATGGCAAGTAATCCCCCTTAATAACAGCCCCTTGAGATCCGCTGCAGCCAATGAGCAAACTGTAAAACTGCAGAGCTGATACGCTGCAAGGATTTCTCAGTTATGAAACAAAATATATATACTCCCTGGTATATATGCAGCAAGCTACTTAGCAGCCCTTTCTTCCTTGCTTAGTGCCTGTAATCTCTATTGTATTTAATGCAAGGCACAGATATTCTCAGAAGTCTGTATTCCTGTTATGAAAAGAAAGAAAATATTAATAATACATACAGGAAAGCTTACTGTTAACATCTGAAACAACCACTTACCAGGAAATGAACTCATCACACTAAAACCAAACCAACAGGGCTTATCTGGAGTATCCCCGGGATGCATACCTGGTTAGCTTTATGGTTTTCCTGAATTCATTAGTAATCGGAGCTTTGTAGCCTCCTTTCCTCAGTAAGGAATCTATGGTTTGAATGTGGTCCCATCCTGTTGAATTTCACAGCGGTAAAAATTCATGAGCATTACTGCAGTAGGAACAGGTGTTGCAAAAACACAGCACGATACGCAGTGACACTGGTAACACAGCTGCTCTCCTGAAGTTACCTATGAAACACGGGGCATTCTCCTATGCAGGAGATAGCTGTGGGAAAGATGCTGAGCAGCATTTCATCAGGCATAAAGCTTGCTCTACCAACAATGCATTTTTATCTTGTGGTTGAAATACTGCACCCACATATCCAGGTGACTGACAATGACAAACAAAATTGCAATTTTCTGAGTCGTTCAGATCATTAATCACATCTGATCATACATCCTAAGTGGCTCTGGCAGCATGGAAAGCTTCGTTTCTGTATGAAAGAAAATTCAAAAGATTTATTAACTGAATGGGTGGAGAGAACTTCAGGCATTAGGGCTCTCCATAAATATCACTGCAAAGTTAACAGTGATATTTTAAATTTCAGAACATCTGTGATATGTAGCAGGCTGGTTTGTTTAAAAAAGTGACAACAAAAATTCAGATTCACTACTGTTCTCAATAAAGTCATGCTACTCAAAACTCCTACACGTCGATTTTAAAAAGCCCACTATTTCTAAAATAGACATCTTACTTCCCAAAGATGCAATTAAGTTTGTCACACTGCATTTTTAAAACAGAAAAAAAAGAAAAAACCAATTTTGGTAGATTTTAAGAGTCAGACTGTAATGCATAGTTTACCACAAGTAAGAAACGTAACCCCTCCCCCAGTTCCTGAATTTAAAAAAATACTGAAAAAACCCATGCATAAGTGATCACCAAAGGTCTTACCAAAAGAGCCCTTTGGTAACTGGCCAACCTGATAGCAAAAGGGAAAGAACTGCCTTGGAAGGCATCTAAGCTTTCACGTGACCATTGGGAGACCAAATTTCTATTATCTGTTAACGAAGGTCTCACTGCTATTACTTAGTGCACCAGAAGGAAAATGAAGAAGTGGCAATGCAAAATTCAAAAGGCTAAGACACACTTTTAAGCCTCAAAGAGAAAATCTTCAGCTTGGCTCAACAAACAGCTGTTCAACAAAAGGTACTGTATATGTAAGTTTCTTGATTCACAAACTGAAGTCTGTCCTATTGAAAGGGCCACGTTAGTAACCTTATTTTGGACTTCTAGTATGAAAATAATCCTTTCCCAACACCCCAAAACCCAGAAGTCACTGTTCATAGCAGGAATTAAACAGTAGAAGCAAATACCTAATGAAAAGAAGCACCATTGAAAAACTGGGAATCAATTAGCTGTTAAAATCATTGTCCAGACAGCCTGTATATTAACAGAGCTTTTGCATGTCTAACATCACAGGGTAACAATTACATGAAAATTAACAGCTTTTTGAAGTGAGGTAGCAGCACTGAACCACCCCTCCACAATTTATTTTCTTACACCTTTACTATGGTTAGGATTTGCATCAGAACAGCTACAGTTTACTGAGTCCCTACAAGGGGGTTGAGACAGACATGTAATTGGCATTTTATAGAAGAGTCTTTTCTTACAATTAAATATTGCTCCATCATCTGACATCAGTGCAAGGTCAAATACTGCATTTTAGATTTACAGGTATGTTTAAATTCTTCACCAGATCATATGAAATAAAGCTCAACAATGACCTTGCTCCTTTGCAACCTCCGGTAAGTAGGTGGCGGTGCGTTTTGATCCTTTTTCATTGATGAATTCTATTCTAATGCCATGTACACCCACCTGCAAGAAATTGGCAGTTTTATTAGTACATTAAAAAAAGAGATACAAGAGATTTCTAACATAATAAAGGTCGACATGTGAACCTTCCGATGGTTGACGCCATTTTGCAAACAGTTGCAGAAGATGTTCAAAACAAATGCCATCTTTCTGCAAAAAAAAAAAAAAAACAGCTGAGGTGCAAAAGCAGCTGCTGACAAAATTGCTGTGCCACCAGTCACTGCCAATTGGATCCTGAAACCCTCAAAACTCCTGCTCATGTACGAGGACAGCATTCAGCTTCCAGCTTCCCTTTCCATGCTACTAGAGCAATATGGCAGACTGCCATTACTGAAACCAAATCTACTCATCTGAAGGCAGTGGGAGTATTTGATGGAGGAGTTACCAAAAAAGAGGCCAGATACCCTTCCAGGGCATTATTGAAGATCTGCCAGTTTCAAGGTACAACGACAACAAGCTGCTTTGGATTTCAAAACATTAATAACTGATATTTTTGTTTTCATGCATAAAATACGGAGATGTTATTTCTATTTAAATCCAAAGTCCCCCACTCTACATGAGGAAATGAAGAGCTCACATTTAAAAGGCTATCACACGCACTGCATTTTTCATGGCATTTGTTTTTCAACTCAAAATTTAATAAGAAACTCTGGCAATTTTTCTGGTGACAACTGCTTTTAACATAACCACATGACAATGAAAAAACAACTGAGGGACATCTACAGAGCCCTTAGTGACCACTTGTTCAATTAACATATTTGGTTATTTTAAGACTTTGTTTTTTAAGGTCCGTGACTTTTATATGTGACATAAGTACAGAAAAATGGGAGAAGTCTTGGCCATGGCCTTCATAAGCTTTCTGCATGAAACTACCGCTCCTTACAAAGGAAAAATTAATTAGAGGCTAACATATTGAATTTGCTGCCAATTTTAATGTATTTTATTACTTAACATTCATAAAATGGACATATAACCACTACAAAGTTCAAATCTGTATGCTCAGATGATGTAATTATGAACTTAAGGAGCCTGAAAGTAAAAAGAAGTGGTGTTAGAGACTAAAATCCACTTAGTTTATTGCTAAGATGAGAACAGAGTATGTTTCTGCAGCTGCAAGAACACTGCAAATGAAGTTCAGCACTTCAGTCCCAAAGATCTCATTCTAATAACACTCCTTTGCACATCTCTGCCCATATCAATTACCAATTTTGAAAGGCTTTTTTTTAGAACAGAAAAGGTCGGTATCAAATTAAAAGAACACCATTTCACATTGCTGTAAAATACAACCTGCCTGCAACCTTCGAGAAGCATCGTGTCAACCCTCCACAGCTCAGCTTTCTGAAATCTCAACTCATCTATACTACGTGTGATTATTGCCATCAGATGAAGATGGGTGCTCAGTCGTGTCAGACTTACAGCCAAGAGCACTTCAGCCATATTTAAAAGGCAAGCACTAACAAGCAGACCGTGGAGGGAATTTCACAAAGCCTTTCCATGGGGCCACTGTCAGCTATTAAGCTTATACCAGTTTCCAATCTGCTTCTATGGGCAATCCTCAGCAAAGTCACCAAGTCATTTTTAGGCACCATGCTAGGAGAATGCTGACAGTTTGATTTGCAAGCTACCAGAAAACAACACTTTGTTGATCTTACTCCCATTCCTGGACAAAAGAAAATATAAAAGAAAAATTCATCCATAAGTCCACCAGTTTGGTGGTGTCTTCTCAAAACATGTCCCATCAACACAAGCTGTTTTTATTACTGTACACAGGAAAACAGACAACCTGTTGAGCTTAAATGGGACCTATCGATGAAGCACAAATCACCAAGTTTGCCAAATAAACCTCACTGGTAAAGTAGTTATGTGACACGGAAACGAATGCTACTATAGGTAATTAATCAAACTGACTTGGAAAAATGAAGTTAGCCTTACAACAGCAACATCACATTAACTACCTATGCATTTAGCTGACTTTTAAGTGTCTGTATATTCAGTTGTACAAGCTCTAAACCAGAACACTGATCAAAATTCCTCTAAAATTGCCCCAAATATTCCTCGGGTGGGAGCTGAGGGCTTGTGTGGGAGAATTCCCAGGAATTTACTGAAGGTTTTAAAACCCTTAAATATGAGAGAACAAGTTAGCAAATGAATAATACAAGAACTATTGTATTTTTGACCCTTTCATTCTTCATCCATAAGCCAGAACTCTCCAGTGAGAAGAATCATGAGATTCTGGAAAGTAAATCACAACTGCACAGAATTACTTTTCTGCATTAAGCTTGTTTACAGTATTGACAAGGAATTGAGGATTCTGCACAAGGCACAAAGAGGGCACTGAAAGTAAAATCCTCCATTATGTCAAACAAATTTGAATGTTATGACTTAAGTCATAAGACCACCATTCTGTGGTGCCTCCTACCACTGCAACAACAAATGACATTTCTATTCAATTCACATTTGTTATGTTGTGGGCCCAACAGGAAGCCTCTTTTGCTATTAAGAATTCCTAAATATCTAGGAGGGCTAAGCTGCTGTTGTAGGGAAGTCACTGTTACATGAAAGTACTCTTAATCTGTGGGGTGTCTCTGGCACTGTAACACATCCAGTAGCATATACAACAACTTCAAAACAATTTCCATCTGTTCAAACACAGACTAAAACAATCATCCTGGCTGAGATGAGAAGTTGATCTTAACTCCAGTAATTTACTTTTGTTCAAGCATCTAAAACCAAGTAATCTGTGAAAGAACATAAGAATACAGAATAGCACTTCGTCCAGTACACCTTCCCAGAAATAACTCTAAAAGCTTCCTAATCTGTGGCTTTTATGCTGCTGCTCAAAAGGTTTCCTAGAACAGGTCAAGTAAAACAGACTCTGCTCTAGGTAAGGAGAACAGGAAGACAAGAGCTGTCAGTTCCATGGCCTCACTGTATCACGGCTTTGCGCTGTCCTGCAGCCCACTTGCTCTGAAAGCCAAGGAAGACAAATGGAATCAACTGTATTCCATTTTCTCGGCTCTGGCTTTCAAGGCAATGGCAGTTCTACCAAAATGGCATCTTGAATCGTTACACCAAACAATCTGCACAGAGCGCCAAACAGCAACTACACTGAATATATGCAGATGATTTGAACAGTAAGAGTTCTGCTACAGACGCTCACGGTTATCAAAGACATTTTCTTACAGGACATGCACAATCCTTACCTCCCAGTCCATGTAGTCACATACATCTTCAAAGTTAGTGAGTAGAGACACTGAGCAGAAAAGCCGTGGCAGCTCATCCCTCGTCATTGGGGGGAAACGACTGTCTTTAAGGGCACTGTTGAAGACAAAACAGAATTTCATACTTTTTTTTTTTTTAAATAAAGTTCAAAGATCCAATGACTCAATTGAAAAATATAATTAAAAAAAAAAAAAACATCAAAACCCAATAACTGATGAAATGATGACCAGTTTGATAATCCGGTTGTCAGCATAACACACTGCCCAACATCCCCAAGCTCTTCCTTAGACATTTGCTTCAGATTTCTCAGCTGGCCAGTCAGGTGGAGCTCTGAGGGCCATTCCTTCCTGAGAGGATTCTGCTACTTACTAATGAACCACCAGAAAGTTATGGAAAAGGTTGAACAATAGCTGTTCTACCTGCAATTTACTAAATGCCTTTTGAAAAAGGTTGAACTGTACAATACAGAGGGGAAATTTTATAGCCTGCAAAAATCAAACACGTAATACAGTAACCGAACTGTGGAATTTAATTCTTCAGTAAAAAAACAAATTTGAGCAAACAGAATATTCTACCAAAAAAATATTCATGCTTACTGGCAAAGGTTAACAGAAAGGTAAAAACATCCAGGAGTTCTATGCTCGCAAACCTACAGGACTTGGAGGTGTTCTGCAAAGCAGAGGTAATGATTAGTAACATGGAAGCTTGCAAACAGCTACATTAATCTCAGGCTGAGGTACCATTCTACAGATGAACATACATCTAATTGACAGAACTCAGTAACAGGAAAAACCTTCTCTGTGTTCCAGGACGCGTTGAAAAGCAAAGCATGAACGGACAGTAAGCAATACCACCAACAGGAACACCTAAGAACTACTTGCATGAGTTTGGTTAAGAACTGGTTCAATTGGAAAAGGTTAAGGCAAGTATGGTACCCATCATTTCTTGTTTTCTTAGGATTTTAGATACAACATATGAATATAAACACGCTCACTTCCAACAAAAACAGTGATCTGCTAACTAAGCTTTTTGTTACGTAAGGAGAGCCTGTCATTAAGAGACTTGTTAAATAACTACCGAGTTCTTCACACGTTTCATATAACAACTTGATCATTCTTACTGCTTTTGCTTGGCCTACAGCCAGCAGCTGCTGTTGCCCAATGCAATTACAGCCATGTCTGTGGCCTTTAGCACATGGCTGGTATCATCATTTTACGTTAACAGTAGTCTAACTTCATTAAAGCTAACAAAAGCATTTAACCAGAAATAGCATTCCGTCTTGAATGAATGCCAAACACTGAAGAATTAAAATAGAACCCCTTCTTTTTTGGTGACGTGGGGAGGAAAGCAGGCTTTTTCTCAGACATGTTACAATCACAAAAATAAAAGAACACAGCATTGGAATTAATGGAGGCTCTTCACCAAATTTTCCCGTTATAAAATTGATAAGAAATTCAGATTTTCATTATGGAGATACATTCATTGTAAAATTAGGAAACAGAAGGCAGGTCTGTTCTACCCGGTATTTTGGAGTAATTCTAGGCAAGCCTAGTCAAATCTGCCACCGACAAAGAGAGAAGATGTTGGGACTATACGTAACTAACCAAGATAAATCTCTTATTTATGTAGGATAGTGCCAAACAGACATGTGAAGAACTGGGAACACTAACAGGATTTAAAGCATAATGCCCATGATATTTAAGTAATGACTTTCATTAAGATGTACCAAAGATGATCTTCTCCAGATTCTGTTGATGGGATTTGCAAAGCCAGCTGTGCAACTGCAGGAAATCAGGCAGTTACCTTTCTCTGTTACCTGATATTTCAGTCATTAGGGATCTACTTACATAGCCACAGTTGAAGAGAGACAGATGATGAAAATATGAGTGGCTAATTCAGCCTTCGTATTCCTCCACATAGGAAAAACACATCTAAGCATAAAGGGAGGGATACTCTGAACACAGGGACAGCTCAAACCAGAAGTCCATCTTGCTTAGTATTAAACAGTAACCAGCAGCAGATGGCAAAAAGGATAAATAGAAGAACACAATAAATACCCAGGGTGTGCTTGCCCGGAATGCTGTGGGAATCCAGCTGTTTAAAGCTTAGGAATTCGGAGCCAGAGATGGGATCTCCACACTTAACAGCTCTCCGTGAGTTTATTTAGTAAGTGCATGCAAACACACTCTTGAAATTTCATCAGAAAACCCCAAACTTCTTTTGATATTTTGATTAACAAAAATGCAATCCAAACAGAATCTGATGCTGCTGCAAGTTTTCTTACATGCAAATTTCTCATTTCCCTGAGGTATACTCTACCTCTATCATATAACCAATCTATTTGGATACATCACCAAAAAGCACCCAAAGAGACAAACACCGTTTCATTAACAAACTACAAGTTCAGCTACCTTATAAAACAACAGCATGCATGAATGTGCCATCCTTGTTTAACCCTGTTTTTCATAATGTATGCAACAGTCTTACCATGCAAAACGTTTCACCTATTGTAAGAATTTACACCCTTCAGAAAAACAGAAAAGGCTTTTTTTTTTTTTGGCACAGCTTGGTTCGAGGAGTTTATCCAGCACTCATTTCCCCTTCCTAAAGCTGCCAAAATGCATTTGTGAATTTCAACGTTTCGCAGCAAAGGCTGTGTGCTGCAGGACCCCAACCACCACACAAGCTGAAATCCAGGCAAAGTCTCACTCACTGAGGATCTGCTGCACTGGCACTGCTAGACAGGGAGCCGTCCTCAATTTAAGGTACTTGTGAGTTACACAGAAACAAACATCATCCACGGCGTGTAAGCCACATCTCAAACACAGTGATAATTAAACACAAAGTGGGTGATTTATGATGAATTTGAATACTGATAAAAAGCTGTGATACAAAACCTTCCTGTGAACACAGTGCAAGCTGAAAGGCAGACAAAGGCAGAAAGCCTCAGGCAAACACAGCCAAAGTAGTGAACTTTAGTGAAAGCAGAGCAGCACAGTACATAGTACACACACTATTAGTAAGCTTGACTGGCTAATTCCATTATTCGCTAATTTGAAACTGGCACAAGGCCTTGCTTTCACATAACTACCTCACAATAGCTACAGCACTGCTTATCACACGACAGTGCCATTTTAGCCAGACCTGAGACAATCCCTTCAGAAGTGCTAGGTTCTTTTTTGGTCTGTATACCCTGCTGGGAACTTGATCCCTCATGCCTATAGCACTACGGACATCCTTGCACATGTCCACTATTAGCACTGCTGCTGCTGAAAACAAGTGAGCAATCTGCAGAACAAACCCATCAGAGACTGGAATTCAAGTTCCTGATGGCACCACAACTGCTCGCTATAGAATATTATGCTCCTCCTTTCTTCATCTCCAGATCCCACGTTACAGTTTGCTTCTGTCATTCAGAACAGCTTTGTCCCCGTAAGTAAACCCAAAATTTAGGTGGAGAAATTGGTCCTCACAAACAATCAACAGAACAAACTGAAGGGAGAGGACAAGGAGAATCCATTTATTTGTATTGGTTGCCTACATAGATAACACTCTGTCTGCCTATGCTGAATGTCTGAGACCGGAGGAGTCAAAAAATTATATCTGGTGACAGATTTAGGAAAACCAGCTTAGAACTGAACGTTTGGTTAACAGGAAATTTAGACCTTGTTAGACATGTTTCACTTCTGAATTCATCCCTAATTCTCAAGACTGCCATTATTCAGAGTAAGTCTAGAATTCATCTCAGGCATATTTAGTAAGTCACCATCTACTGACTATTGTGATGACTTCAGCACAACACGGGGGTGGCACCCAGTAGACTTCCTCAAGGGCAGCTGTCCACACTGAGAGCTTAGCTTTGTGCGATGGTTAACAGACGGTCAGAAACGCCAGCAGATCTCAGCACTTACCCAGCATAAGAAAGTTTGCACGAGCTTTAACTTTTGTAGCTCCTGTTCTGTGGAAAAAGAATTTCAGTTTCTAGAGACAACAGTTTGGCACTTATTATACACTTCATACACTCTACAAAGATGTACATATGTAAATTCAAACTTTGACCTCACTTTTACTGTTAGCATGATTCACGGTGACCAATTTTAAGCAAGCACAGCAGAGAGACAAGAAAACACGTGCACGCTTTCCTTAAACTTATCACTGGTCTGAGCCGCTCAGAATGAAGTGTCTACATAACTGTGTGTAGGCATTCTTCATTAGCAGAAGAGACTTCACTGCATTTAGTTGACAGAAGTGTTACTAGATCATGACTTCACTATCTTATTCAGTGCCAAATTCTTCTGCTATTCTTCTGTTAGAAATACAAAAGGATTCCATTGGAGCAAAGACAGGTAATACCAGGTTTAAAAAATAAACTCCACATTTTTTTCTTTTAAGCTTAGAATGAAAGAGAGCTAAGTGGAAATAATTAGTAAAGTTGGAAAAACAAAGCAGAGTTCAACTTAAAAGAAAAAAAGCAGCTTTAAAGGAAAAAATGCACTATTAAAAAAACATTTTCTACAGCATCTGTTCTTTATTTCCTAATGCCCAGGATGAATTTACATATCCTGCTGCTGACTAACTAGAAATACTTGGTTGTGAGGAGTTGAAAAGAAGCAGTGCCAAGCAGGAGGAATTTCAGCTGGCCAATAAAATGACATTAGTTTTTCCACATGGGGTTCTGCTTCATGTTAAAAGCATAGCAGGCAAAGTCAAAATTGAATCCTGTTCAAAGAACACTATTTTTAGACACAACATGCATGCACACACAGCATTTCTCATTAAATATACTTGATTTATGAAGTCTTGGGTGTCCTACTAAGACAGACCTAATGCCAGCCAAGAAAACACAAAGTACTCTCAACAACCACTTTTTCTTGGGCTGAGCTACGCAATGCACATCACAGCTCCTGCTTAAACGAAGCTCGTTTGCTCAAAAGCTCTCCAGAAATATGTTTTCACTAAATTCATGTTTCATGCTCCGCTCCTCTTTGTACTTGGGAACATAAAAAAAGGTTGGTGAACTCTTTAAAGACACTGAAAAGATGTAAAGATAAAGAAATAGTTTAAGCTATTTTGAGTTACAAGTAGCAGCATGAAATTTAGTGACAATATAATTAAAGCTTATATTCCTTAGGTGTACACCTTGTTTCAGATATTCTCACAGTACTTTACTAAAGCAGCAGTATGAGCAGGTGAGCACAATTCACAACAGTGCTCTCCAGCTGTAATCTTTGTAGAGTATAAAAATGCTAAAAGAGATACAATAATCAACCTCAATCTTCAAGAACCTCTGGTTCTTAATGTGATGTGGCAGCCAGGTGGCAAACAGCAGGATAGAAATGGGAGAAATCCAACACAGAAATGGACCAGTTTAGAGGTGCATGAAAATCATCATGATTAAATGTAAAGCTTCTATAAAGTTTCCTAGCATGTGGGCACTGCAAAAAGTGAAGAGGGATTTATGTGAGGATAAATGAAGGCATTAAATGAATTAAATACTTACTATTTTATAATTATATAATCATAGTAATAATTAAATTTCTCTCTAAATTATTTTTGTGGGAAGACCCAGACCGGGTAGAGGTTAGGAAGAACTGGATACAGTTGTGTAAATATTGGAAATTACTTTGGGAGCTTTAACATAACACAGAAGATGCAAAAGAAACAGTCAAATACTAGGCATGATGTAAGCAACAGGCTGTTTTATATGAAGTGTAAATGAGGCAGAGACATGGAGTGACTCACGCCATCTAGGACGCTTACACAGTGAATCAGAGACAGAACCAGGAACAGAATCCAAGTTCTCTGACTCCTAAAAATCTTTCTGTGACAACATTCACAATCTGCTCAGTCTACAGCCTACAGACACTACTCCCAGGTTAATCAAAACAGAATGGATAAACTTAGGCTAATGAATTGGTTTGTGAGTCCACTCTGGTACTGATCATTTCTTAATTAATCCAGTTTCCTATATGGAGCACAAAATAAAACAAACTGTAGCTTTTGGCATCTAAAGTAAACAACAGTTTCCTGAATACAGTCACCACAGTGATGAACAATAGGTTCAAGACCATGTTTTGTGAGCTACTGCACTCTCCCAAAGCACAGTATATTGGCACTACTTTCACATTGCAGGCAAATTTCATAAACTACCTGGTAAAAACCCTTCTCATTCATTTCAGCAAGTGTCGTTCTCTTATTCTCCATCCATCAAGAGGAATATGCTTAGCAGAGGTAACTTAGGAAATGCATTTTACAAATAAATGGTCCTGTGTTGATCAACTGAGCCCAAAGGGCCTCTTCAGTTAAAACATCCTGAAATGAACAGCTGGCAACCTCACTGGATTTTAGATAGCAGCAGTGAAAGACATTTAGTGACAGGATTTCAGAAAAAAAATGCAGTATTCATAGTTAGTCTCACTGCAGTTACAGTTACTTGATGTTGAGATTTTTTTTTTTCTTGAGTAACTTCAATAAAGAAACTGAAGAACATTTATGCAAGTCACCAAAATCAGCTATCCTGACAGTCTCAGCAGCTCCTGTGTCACAATATGCAATTATTTTAAAGCGAGAACAGGGCAGAGTAGGCCTGCTTGCCTTCGGAAAGAGAACTTAAGCTGGGAGAGATTCTGCCAATTTACATGGAGATTTCAAGGAGCGATTCATTCAAAATGACATTGTCTTTCTTTTTTCCTTGTTTTTGTTGGACTTCAAATTTTCCAGGAAACAAAACAACTGTGGATGACGTGCTCCGTGCCTTTCCTGAACCCTCCCTTACATTTGGGAGATAGAAAGGGAAAGAACAACATTTCTACTTCCTGCACACTACGTTGCTAAGTGGCAGTCACAGAGCAGGAGGAAAAAAAAAGATAAACCCTCCCCACACTTGTTGACATTTTGCACAGAAATAGTTCTATAACTGTGCCTGATTAATGACCACAGTGCAGCAGTGTTTCAGGTAGGAGAAATAAAATACTGATCTGGCATTTTGGCTCCTCAGTCAATTTTCTTACCTCCTGAAAACCGAAGTATGCCAGGAAAGCTCTCCCCCCGTCTCTCCTCCCCCCAGTGGCTTCATGCTCCCAGCAGCTTAGCTGCAGCCATCCAGTTTAAGAGAAAAAAAGGAATATTCTGATACTAATTTAGTTGCTTTGGTTTTGAAAACAGTAACATTCTTCTAAAAGACAACTAAAAACGCTCACCTAAATTAAGTGTTTAGACACCTAAAGTGCTTGGTTGGTAAGCCATTCATCTAAATCTGCCACTGAGACATGCTACAAGAAACCACGGACAAGGTTCTGAAGCATTACTGCAGCTTACTGCAGAACAACTGCATCTTCCCCCATGGGAAGGCATCATTTCTGTGTGTTATGACAGAGGTGCCCAGCTGGGGTTTGTGTTGAGAGCAGTGCTGTGCAAGTCATGCCACGATGGCTCATGGTCAGGAACAAACCTGAAGTGACTGCTGCTGTGATAACAAAACCCAACAAAACTGAACAACCCCACTTAATGGGGCTACTTTAAGAAGAATGCTGAAGAAAAGAAAATGTAATAATCAAAGAGTTAACAAAAGCTGTATTAAAAACTGGCTGTAAAGCACAGATTTTTCTCAACATTGCAGTATTGTACTGAAAGGCTTATATTCACACAAGTGCCAACTTAAGTACAATTCAAATACATGAGGAACAAAAAGAATAATTCAGATTATTTCATTTGTAGTATCCTTGAAATGTGAACAGAGACAATTAGGATATACCACAATTAACTCTTTTTTCATGTACATGAATATAGATATTTTTATCACCTGTTCCTCATGCTGTACAAACTCATCCATAACTGAATTTGTGTGAAATCATTTCCATAGCAGGCATCACAGCATGTAGGTAAAGCGTCATGGAAATAAAGAAAAACAGGAAAAAAATTAATATATCCTGAGTTTGATAGTGACTGCAGCCACAAATGGAAATGGTTTCAGTTTATCAAAGCATCACCAGACGGTTGGCAGGGACCTCTGGATCCAGCTGGACCAACCCATGCTCTAGCAGGGCCTCCAGAGCAGGGTGCCCAGGCCCACATCTTGAAGAGGAGGTGACCCCAGCTCCCTGGGCAACCTTTGCCATTGCTCCAGCACTTGCACAATACAACAGTGCTTTCTGATGTTCGGATGGAGCCTTCAGTATTCCAGTCTGTGCCCTTTGCCTTTTGTCCTCACACCGGGCACCACAGAAAAGATCCTGGCTCCATCCTCTTTGTACCTTCCCTTCAGTGAGAGGGGAGGATCCCCGCCAAAGCCTCCTCTTCTCCAGGGCAAACAACCACAGCTCTCCCTACCTTTCCTCACAGGAGATGCTCTGTAGCCCCTTCAGCACTGGGCTTTGTGGTCATTTGCTGGACTCCCTCAAATACATCCTGGTCTCCCTTGTACTGGGAGGCCCAGAATTGAACCTGGATCTTTAGATACAGACTCACAAGTGCTGCGTGGGGAGAAGGATCACCTTCATTCTCACATTGGCAGTACTTTGCCTAATGCACCCAGGATACCATTGGCCTTCTTTGCAGCAAGGAGACATTGCTGGCTCTTGTTTGGTGTGCACCGTATCCTCTCCTGCTGCCAGACTGCTTCCCAGCTGGGTGCCCCCAGCAAGTTCTGGTGCTTGTGCTGTTCCTCCTGAGGGGAGGAACTCTGCACTTACTGAACTACAAGAGTCCTTTTCTCCAGCCTGTTGAGTTCCCTCTGGATGGCTGCATGACCTTCTGACATATCAGCTGCCAGCTATGTTCCGAGTCATCTGCATATCCTTGTGCACACACACGTGTGCTGTGCCACCCACCCACAACTAAAAAGCAAACCGTTGTGGTGTAGCTGATAACACTTTGAGAATCTTGTTTTTTCCCCCAACAAGTGCTGTAGTTCACTTCCTTCCAACTGCTGAAACCACCAAGACGTTATTCACAGAATATTTCTACAGATACCTATGATTTCCAGGCACATCTTTATTTTAATCTCGATTTCTAATTCTGGCTATCTTGACTCATGGTACACGCACTGTCTCAATCTCACAACACGTACAGAATAACAAACAAAGGATATCTCAAGGGTATGGTTGGCTCTCTGGTCTGAGGGCACACTGATGGCTCACACTGTCCAGCCTGCCATCCACCAGTACCCCCAAGTCCTTTTTGGCAAGGCTGTGCTCTATCCTTACATCCGCCAGCTTGTACTGACAGGAGGGGTCGCCACAACCCAGGTGCAGACCTTACACTCGGATTTGCTGAACCTCATGAGGTTCTCCTGGGCCCACTGCACAAATTGTCTGATGGCACCCCACCCTCTACATGTGTCAACTGCACCACTCAGCATGGTGCCACCACAAACTTGCTATCAATGCACTTGATCCCACTGTTAATGCCACTGGTGAAGATACTGAAGAGTATCAGTCCCAGCACCAACCCCAGAGGGACACCACCCATCACTGATCTTTCTATCCAAACACTGAGCCACTGACTGCCACTCTCTGTGCAGGATCTCACAACCAGTAACGCTGCAGTTTCCTGATTACATTTGTAAGAGTCAAGTTTCTATGGCTTCAACATTCTTACTTCTTCCTGAAGCCAAAGATCTCTACACTGCTTTAGTGGTTCTAAAGGAATTAATTTTCTCCTTGTACGTGAAGAAAGAACAAGGATGTTAGAACTCCATTTTTCTCATACTGCTTTAATCCCACAGAGAGTGGGGGAGTCATTCTGCATTACTGTAGAACAGCCTATTACACTGAAAATCTACGTTTTTCTTAAATTAACCTAACTTAAAAGATGCAGAGCTTCACTAGCAAGTTGCAAGTACACATTCACAAATGAAATACTAAATTCCAGCTCTCTGCATACCAGATCAGGCAAGTTGCAGAGAAGCACACTTTGTAGTAAATTATAACACGAAGTGTGCAATTATTTTGCATTTGCCTAAGTCCAGCAAGAGAAGCTAGAACTGGTATGTCGAATGCACTCCATACGTCTAGAACTGAACAGAGTGAGCTAGAAAATCCATACAAAACAGTTGCTTGTATTCTGAATTGTTTTGCAATTGACAGCATTTTCTGGCTGCAGTCACACATAAGGTAAAGCAGCTGCATACATAATTTCTTCATAAGTGGCAGCTTCTTTTCTGACTTTTCTCTTACTCTCTTTCACCCCTCCCACCACCTTTATCATGCTGGGATAAATGAGGACCATGCAATTTAAGAATGCCTGCGTGTCATAGCTATGCCAACATTGAGGAAGCTGAAAGATGTCACTTGCCACGGAGATGCCCTGTTTTGATACACATCAAAAGCTAATCTACAGCACTTAAAGTAATCCCACAACATAACACAGTAAGCTTACCATTGTCGCTCCAGATGTTCATTAAAAAATTGCACAGCAAAACTGACCAAGGTCTGGTGTGCAGGCTTTTGCTTGGTGAACATATGAAATAAAAGACAAGCCAAAACTGAGTTCCAACTGGACTAACTTACAGTGTCACTAACGAGCTCTCCAGCAGATGGCAAAGTTTAGATAATTAAGAAGAGTGAACTCTTCAATTAGATACAGAACTCTTAAGCTCGAATAACAGTGACCACTCAAATCCTTAAGTTACACCTGCAATTCTTCACATCTTCAACAGGTTTTTCAGTACTGACCTCTTCACCCCAAAGCAGATACTCAAGTCAAAATCTTTTGGGCCGCTTTACTGCTAAACTCAACCTGCACGTCATCAACTCATGGAACAGTGCTCAGTGCTCACCTCCACAGAAGTGCCCAAGTATAGTTTTAAATAAGTAGAAAATAGAAACATTTGCAGTTCTTTGTGCATTGTCAAAAGCATTCTCTTCAGCAGATATGGAAAAAATATATGTTCCTAAATTCAGCAATGCAATGATACCTAAACATGTGGAATATCAGTTGAACATTCAATTTCCCATGACTTGCTTAAAAAAAAGTTTATTCTTATCATACACTTGAAAGCCTGCAACAAAAGAGTACTCAATATTCTCAATACAGCTGCTGTCACTGGAAATACTACAGACTACACTCTTAGCTGCTTTTTTATTTAAAGCTGCCTATATGATTCAACTCAGTTGATGTTGCGGATGGAATTTAACAGTCTCAATTCTGATCTTGCTTATTACAAATATAGGAACTATGTTCTATGGTCAATAGTTTGAAACTACAGGGAATCACCTGGGAAATTGATTGGGAAATCAGGGAATTACCTATCATCAGGTTAAGAATAAGGAAAGCAAAATAGAATATGTAGAAATTAGAATATGTAGTAGTTGAATTGAGAAGAAAAACATCATATTCACATGAGGTTTCACTCTAAACATTTCACAGAAAAAAATGAAGATAATAAAACATTCTGAACTATGAAGATAGAGATGAACATAGTCTGCTTCCTGAGGGTCCACACAACCTTAGAGACAGGACTATGACCACTCATAACACAGAGAGCTGAACAGCACCTGGCACATTCCCTAAGATATGCTGTTCATCGATACCTCTCTTCACAGCCTGCATTATGTTTAAACCAGCTGCTTTTTTGTTGTACTTTTCTGCCTGCTCTAACCCAAGTGCAATCTCTTGTGCGTACTGTGAGTACACACTGCACCAACAAGGAGATGCAAACGTGAGTGCTGTTCTGTGTAAAGGTTAATGTATGAGCTTCTGGCATCTGATTCTCAGTGTTTTTACAAATATAGTAAAAAAAAGACAGGCACAAGATGGATCCCTTGTGGTGCAGCATGTGTAGTAAGACCTCAGGGAAAGAAATAGCCACTCCTTATTTCACAGGAATGCATAGGCACAGAAGAAAGCATTTTGATTTCTAGACACTCCCGCATAAGAATTGTTGCATTAGAACAAAACTTACTTTGTTATTAAAGGCAACAAACAAAGGTTGTCAACATTTGTTTCCCAGTGCCTTGCAGACTAAGTTATGATTGCTCAATACCTCTACACACCAATTCAAAAACAGAGTAAGCTCTAGATACATACACCCACTCTACACATCTGGAGGCTTTGATGTCTGCATGTTTCCTTCCCTTCTCCTACCACACAAGGAAGCTGTTGGTATGACACCTTCTCTTTCTCTTTTAGGAAATCCACCACTTCTGTCTCTCATGACATCAGTTCACTATTTCATCCCCGTACTCCCTCTCGTTTTCTGCCACAGTTCTTTTGACTTCAGGAGGTACCCTCAATGCCAACACATTCAGCTTATAGAAGTAACTGGATGGGGCAATCACAGATCACTACCCAAGGTCAAGATACCAAAGCAACAGTCTTTGCAAGCTCAGCTAAATGTTACAATCAATTCCAAGTTAGCCAGCTGTTGCTCTCCATGTGTTTCCCACTCAAAACCAGATTTTGAGCAGAAAAAAATGCTAGAATGCAATGGAAAGTTCAGAAACAAAGAACAGACAAAAGGTTCAGGTTAGGCGGGACTAACTAACAGACTAACGTCTGCAACCTCACAAATGGTAACATAAGTGGTGAAGGAATGCATTTAGCTTGGCAGCATTACATGCATTTGAAAATTCTGTTCAGCTGAAGAATAAAAGATCATTAGAACTCAAAGTATAAACATGAATTTATTTGACTATGAAATTAATTGAAATGTCAAATTTGTGCTTGCTAATTAAATATTTCACATAATGTCCTCTTAAACGAACAAGCCAAATTCTTCTCCCTTTGAAGGCAATGGGAGTTCTGCCATTCACCGCAGTAAAAGCCTAAAAGAGCAAATAATTCTGTTTAGTTCTCAAATTAACTTAGCTTTAAACTACTTGAACATCTTAGACTGCTACATATATATTTAAAAATGTTTAACTGAGCAAATTATCCCAAGAGCAACTGAAGTTTGATCATCCAGTGCTGAATGAGGATACAACATGGGCACAAAACTGGTTTATTTTTAATTACATCCATCAGAGCTACAATTCTAGATATCTAAAGTATTTAACGTTTAAATGGAACTAGTTTTCATCACCTTCTATAGAAGGCAGCTCCGAAACGGTTCACCTCTGAATGGCAGGAATATTTGACTCAAACAGTTTTGTGAAACTGTACATAACAGCTCTTGTAAACCAGCATTTCTGAAAATACTTACCTATTGTAGGCTTCAAAAGAAAAACCCTATCAAGTTCATGGAGCAAGAAAACAGAAAGTCACCCTTTTAGTAACTGAAAGAGCTGAACACAAAGAGGGGGTTGCTCAAACAAACGAGGCTGCATGTGGTGCAGAGACCTCCACAGACAAAGCACAGCTGCCGCACTTTGCAATGAGGGATTAGCAGTCTAGGTCAAAGGAAATAAAGCCTCTCTAGCTAAGTGAGCAAACTGCAGAATGCATCCTCAGCAGAGATGAGAAAGGGCCATCTAACTAGTTTGCAAATTGTGTAGAAGCTTCTGGGAACAGAAACAAAACGATTCCTTGACAGAATGTGTAAAAATAATTCTGCTGAAAAGCAGAGATACTGTCAGAGGGCTGAGGTTGCAGTGACCTTCCAGTTACTTTAAAATCACATTTTCCCTCTCCCTTCTACACATTCATAAATATAAACACACTCTCTTCAGGCAGAACAAACACGCTACCTGTATACCTGTAGGGTATTAATGTCTAGAAAAAAACAGCCTAGAAGTAACAGAAAAAGCTCTTCATTGTCTTCCACAAGACTCAAAGCTATTAAAAATAGCCATGCATACACATGGCTGTTTTTCAGTCTCCTTCTCAAATGCAATCACTCAAGCCTCTTCCAGCATGCTTACAATTGAGTCAATCCATTTTGGCTTTAAACTTTTCTTGGCTTTATACTGACACTTCAGTTGAGCAGAATACAAACCAATGTTTGAAGAAAAGGAATTGCTGACGTTTTCATCAAACACTAGATATATTCTCATTATAAATCATTAATTTCAGCAAATTTTCTTATAAAAAAGACTAGTCTCCTGAGCTGATGCTTGCCACTTGAATGTACCACTGTGAATGTATGTCTAACCTGGCCTCTGCTGTGGAATGAAATACCAGAACAGCTACTAGCAGGTAGGCAGGGGTGTGAGCTTCCAAATGAACTGTATGTTGCAGACAGCTTGTAACAGTTCATGGCGTTACAGAAGTGTAAGCCATTAGAACTACTTGAGCAGGAAGCAGCAAAAAGTTGTACTGCTCTGAAAACCAACAGCTTTTCTTCCCTTCTGCATCCAAACCACATGAAATCAACTCAAAACTCATTAAAAAATAAGGCGGCATAACACTTTACTATAACAAAAATCACACTGTCTTGGTGATAAAGGTTTCCAGCGCCTTCTTTTGAAACAACGGCTTACAGGACACCCCAGTAATTGCCATTTGCACAAAGGCCTATTTCAGTGAGGCTGCTTACAACTTATGACAGATGGGGAATTCCCCAAGAGCTGTGCTCAGGCTCATCAGTGCACTCCTTAACATCTGTGTAAGTTCCCCAAGTTATCATGGGAGTTATTTATATATGTACTTGTACAGATGGAGAGACTGCTTGCATGACTATTGGCCCTTCGTTACAAGTAATATGCAGTAAGAAAAAAATACCGTAACTGCAGTGGAACAACAAACCTGAGTGTAAGCTGAGGGATCTTGCAGACTGCAAACTGGTACCAAGGGTCAAAAAACCCGTTTTCCACTATGGTCAGAAAGCTACTGTCAGTGGGTATCTATAAAAACTCATATTTTTAAGAAGTTTCGAAAACTCACACAAAAGCAGAAGTCTGTGATGGAGTGTTTTATATATAAAAGAGAGTACAGGTTGCTATCTTTCACTTTTACAGAGTACAGTTGAAAATGGCATCCAGAGTTCAAAGAGATGAGACTAATCTCAACTCTTCTTGTCTCCAGTATTTTATTTTAAAATTAGGTTAGGAAAAAGCTGTTCTTCTCAGGTACATATATAATCCCTCCTATTTTAATGCATCAAAAGAATAGTAAAACTTCAGTCACTTGTCAATTATGAAAGTCAAGCGAGACTACCCCTATTTTTAAGAGACTGCATTCCCACAAATATGTAAATGATAGAAGCAGAAAGCATGGGCAGCTGAGGGTTATGAGGCTTCTGGAGAACCACAGCCAGAGGTGCTCTGAGGCTTATGAGTCTTCAGACATTCTTCAGCATTGTACACCTCTGCTCACGTCCAACCACAGGCAGATGGGCTGCTCTACTTCTTCCAAGGGCTTTTCTACCTTCTCAACTGTACTGCTCTGTAAAGGACACGAGGTATAGCTTCCCTGTTCCTGGTGTCAACTGGAATGAGTTTTAGAAACAAGTATCTGTTGGCACTGACTGAAAACACCATAAAATCCTGCTACAGCTGACAAGCGCATTTTAATTCTCATTACTCTGGACTATGAAAATAGCAAGTTACATTTTAAGATCTTCAACATTTTTGTGTTAAAGTACACAGAGATAATGAGGGCTCTCGGAGCCTAGTCTCCCACACCCAGTTCGTGCTGTGGCTTCGTTGTACAGTCTCAGAAGGAAGCATCAGAAAACTCCTAAATGGAGGAGGTGCTGACAGACTGAGAACTTTAATCGAGACTCCTTTCCCACAGTCCTTCCCACACAAAGCTAGAGAGTTTAAAGATTTTAACAGCTCATACGTGTATGAGACATTTCTTTTTCCTTTAGCCTCATTTAATCCCTGATAACATCTACTAAAACAGCAGATTTCACGTAATGCAGCTTCTTGAGCAGAATAAAACTATATTTATTTCCACTACCTCAGCATCAAATACACCACTGCTGCACCTCAGTTTCCAGCATCATAGGAAGTGAGGCACAATCTATGTGAATATTCCTCTCATGTGTAGCACTGCCCCGTATGTGCACTGGGAAGGTGTTTTTTTTTGTTGTTTGGTTTGGGGCTTTCCCCCCCCCTTAGTAATAAAGCTGCAGGAAATGTCCCCTACTCAGTATTGAAAATAAACATTTCCTGCTGAGCTGAGAACAGCCAGAGAGAGAAGCCTGCCCAGCAGCAGGTAACTTCATACCAACTCCTATTCTGCCCTAGCTACAACTTTCCATATATGCAAAATCTTCCTTTAAAACATAACTGCTGTGAGATACCTTCCATCTACGCTTCTCTCCTGTGTCAACACAATTTCACCTGGTGCTGCTCAGCACTGGCTCCTACCCTGACACCTCTCTGTAGTGCTTAAGAAACTAAGAAGTCACTGAAACTCTGAACTGAAAACAATTTTCATTCTAGCAGATTATTTTAAGGAAACAATTTGAAAAACATTCCCTCTCAGAGTTGTCATACAACAAGACAAAAAAGCTAACCAAAAAAGCCCTTGGAGTACCAATGACTATCCGTATCACTAATGGAAGAACAGAGTTCTGGCAATGAAATTTAAAGCTTTGCTAAGAAAACCAGAGCTTCCCATTTCCCTAGCTACACCCTTCTGCCCAATTATTTATGTCAAGTAATAAAGTGAAATAAAAACCTGACATTCAACCTAACTAGTGTGCCAACCCACCTGGACCAGCGCCTTTGAGCTCCCAGGGAGTAACCATTTGTTCACATAAAAATAGGAGACTGTGTGGGAAGTACAAGAAAAACAAGAGTGTCGTGGGAAAGCCCAGTCACGAATGACGTGGCTCCTCCCTGAAACCCATCTGGAAAGTCTGAGTAATCGTGGGATATCCCCAATTACTCATCGACATTCAGTCCAATTTCAGGAATATCTGATTTTTTCAGGATACTACAAATTATGTCAACCAATGCAGGGCATTTTGTAAGAACCATATTCCTGGAATCCTTGGGTTTTAATGCATGTTCTCTTTGCCTGCAGTTGTTTTTTTTTTTTTTTCCCCCCCCCCCCCCCCCTTCAATATGATGAGGAAATAAGTATTTTACTTGCAGAGAGTTTTCTTAGTTACACCGAATTCTAAGGTTGAGACCTGGCAATGAGGACAGGCTCAGCAGAATGCCTCCCAGCCGTACTCAGTGACTCTGTACTGATCATTTTTAATTCCACAATTCCATTCTTCCTAGATCCCCAATTACCTTTCGTAACACGGTCACCTCACAGAATAAGTTCGTCCCACCAAATGCAGTAACACACCTCCCTGACCCAAGAATTCATCTTCTCTAGTTCCATTTTCCCAGCAAATTTGTTGCCAATATTTGATAGCTCTCCTTTGATTTAAAAAGCTTTGATAAGGCATCTTTACACACTTCCTTTCCTGTCCTCTCATTTACAGTCTTTGCCTTGCTTTCTTTCAGGAAGTGTTACTAAGGAAACAGCCTATCACATACCATTAAGCACACAGGTCTAGCAAGGTTTTCTCAGGAATAATAGACCAGTAATTACATTAACACTTACTGACACTGTAAGTGTTGTCACTGTTCCATTCCCCCCCCCCTTTAAATAAATGAAGAAGAAAAAAAAAAGGCAGTTATTATATCCCCACACATACAAACATGCAAGAAACATATTTACTAAAGCGTGCTTCTTCTATCTGCACAGTAACATTATTTCATTTTCATTTCATAATGAAATACGGAGAAACATTTAATCCATCATTAAAGCAAAAGGGATTTTTCCCTGACTGCCTAGAGCCAGTATACAATTTAGCTTTGTCATTTTGAGAAAAGGCAGGAGGCAGTTCTGATAAGCAACAGTTCCTGAAATAACGACCTGGCACCGTATGCACAAAATCATTACAGACCTGCTTACCGAACCGACTCTCAGAGAATAACTAAGCCTAGCTCAATAAATTCAGATCTGTATACTTCACTTAGAGTTTCTGGTACTGTGAGTTTACAAAATAATCCATTTTATTACTAAACAATTATATTCCACTATGACACGTCCAAAGATTTACCCAAATTGAAGTGGTATTTGCAAAATTCATGGCTACAATAGTTCAAAGCAAGTTTTTATTGTCTAAAATGAGATTTAGAAATATCATCAGCTCCAGGTTTCAGCAGAACCTAATGTCTACATTTATGACAGGCAAACGTGAGTCTGTATAATGTTTTATTACAATGCTGCTCAATTTCAGTAGGGTCAATCAGTTATCATTTAAAAATTAAGATGTCAATACACCACCTTTCATTTCACACATTATCAGAAGCAACAGATCATATTAAAACTATGCACTTTATTAAGCATTTTGAGTAATAATAGTCTAAGACTGTTAGTAATACCTTTGGAGATCAATCCCACTGTATTAAATGTACAAAACAGTAATTCATAAAGCAAACTTTACTGCTGAACACTCTCAATATACTTTGGTCTGGTTCCAACTTAAGAATTTAAGACAATTCTATTAAATCAGCTGCAATTTTTCTATAAATATATTGAAAAAACACGAATGTTAACACAGTACACCTTACCTTCACTAACACTATGAATGTCCAGACCACCTCTGGCAGCCCTTTACTCCTATGTTAGCATTTCATGTACAAAGTTTTAACTTCAAAGATAACCAGAAGGGAACACAAATGTAATTTAAAGGGAAAGTAAAAATATAACAAAGAAAACCTGAAGAGGCTTCTACTGAATTAACTTCCCTTCTAAGAAAAAGTTTGTTAATTACTAAAAAGGATTTTGTAACAGCTTACTTACAGAAAGACGTGAATTAAAAGCCTATCTAATTTCTGCAACTGCATCAGCCAAATAGAAGATATTATCTCTGTATACATCCTACCTCACACTAGAACAACCTGATTAAATTGTTCTTAAGCCACAAATTTCAGAAACTCAAGGGATCCATACTCTAACAAAAATAATGTTCAACTATTGTTGACAAAAAATACTTTCCTTACTTCTCTCATTACTGATTTTAACGTGAATGCACTCATTTGTAATATAATTTCTCTCCCATTTCCTGTATTTTAGTTTGTGTATGTGGGGAAAGAGGGAAGAAACAGCACACGGCCTAGTTTTGATAACCACTGGGGACCGTAAGGCAAAACCCATTTAAGCTTGTAAGGGAAAGAAAATTACAGCTACCTTTGCAAATCATTTGTACAAAAGGTAAATAAAGCACCGTGCAGACCAGTACATAGAAACAACAGACCTAAAATCTACTCAAGAGTAAAGAACAGCCAATAAAACAGGATAATCTCAACTATTGGTAGTTGAATCAGCTCACAAATCCTGTGGCCATACGTAATGTCTTAAAGATGCCATACCTTTTGGCCTCGCACTTTATCTCCGAGTCGTGATGGCAGATGGTTGCAAAACCAATCTAATAAAAAAAACAGTTCACGTACTGCCCTGATTTGGCCTGCCATTTCCACAGGTGTAAGCCAGCCTCTCTGAAGCAGACAGTCCTCCTTTCCTTCGGAGCAGTAACATTCCATGGGTATAGAGCCTACTATTTTTAAGTCTCTTTCAAACAGTGCTTTGGCTCAGATGCTCCTCTTTCACTGAGGACTTTTAGGGACTGGAGATTGGTACAGTATGATGAGAAATCCTCAAGCTTAACTTACTTTCTCTGCTATTCTACACGAAGAATAGTCTCTACCTTACATTGATCCCTGGAAGATGCCCATGTCCAATTACCAATTGAACATTACCAATTACCAAACTTTCAGTGAAGTTCACAGCACAGATTAGCAGAGGAGCAGTCCTGAAACTTGTTCAGTATCCTTGAACTTTCATTACAATCAAACACCTGACCTTGGACTAAGAGAAAAATGATCAGCGACCCCAAGTTTTAAGTATCAGTTTGGTATTTCACTTCCTATTTCCCCTGGAATTTCAGATGTTCTGAAATCACTCCTAACTGCAGACTTGCACACACTCACTCAGTGAGGGATACAAGCAGCAGCACACTCTGAACTCCCTGCCTCATTAAGATGCCCTGGAAACTCAGAGGCAACCAAATGCTAGAAATTCCAGTATCACTGCCATCTGACTTCCCTGTTGCACAGCTGCGTTTCACAGAAACAAATGAAAAGGAAGCAACAGAAACAATATGATGCTTCCTGGCTTTGCAGGTAATGTTGAACATACCAGAATAGCAAAAGGCTGCTGAGTTCAGGCTATATGCTGCTCCACAGTTTAACTCTGAAAGCGTAAGCTTCACCTCACAATTACCAGGTCTCACTGATGGCTTACATACACAGAGTAGCAGTATAATAAAAGAGCTGACTTTGAGAAGTAGTCTACTCAAAGCCACATGATAAGACAGCCTGAGAAGTATTATCAGCAGGCAGCCCAGAAACAACACTGTGCTCTGGAACATTACACGAAATGCTATTGGCAGGAATTAATTCAGTCCGATTTCTGTGAACAGTAAAGGTCACAGCAGAAGCATCAAACACATACACAACACCCTTGCACCTTCTCCACTTCCCAAGCCCAAAATGACAGACAGGTACACAGGTGTGCTTTGCCTGGGTCAGCAGAATGCCTATCTACAGCCATAGCAACGCTGCCTGATAGCAAAGCCTTTGTGAAGTGAGCACTGGGTTGTGCGGGCAGATACAGGGCAGATTGAAAGAGACTATGATTAGTCAAAACAAACAGATTAAACAGAATGGTAAGCTCAGCTGAACAGAGAGGGGAGCTACCCTGCCTGTGCAAACACTTGCCTCTAATCTTAACTAAATAAGGCCAACATCTATTTTAACACAATCAATTTTGTTTTCTATTTTACCTTTTAAATGAGATTGCCATACTGTAGTCTTGCGGGTGATTACTTAGCTTTCCTGTGTTCAAAAGGAGCAATAGACCAACATTTCTCATGGAGAGAAGGCAGGTAATATGGCAACACCACCAACAGAGACTCCTGAAATTGCTGACAAAAACAACACAGTAGATGGTGCTGCTGGGAGCCAAAAGCCACATCTAAAATTTATATCCAAAGTCAATTACAAGAAAGCTGGGTTGTAAGTTTCATTTCCTTCAGTCTTATGCTTCTCATCCCAAGCTTCCCTCTTTGTTTTTGTTTCTTTACCAGCCACGTCTATGAAAGGAAGGCTGAAAGTATGAGGGCACTCAGTTGTCACATTGAACGTTAAGTAGAACACACAACAAAAAGACTGATGCCATCATACAGTCAGTAAACACAGGTCTATGCTAGTTAAGACGGGTGGGTTACATGTTATTGTAAAATTTACATCCAGTTCTCTACCATTATGCTAATCCAGTCAAGGCCTGGAGCTCTCCAGTCTTTTCATTGCTCCCTTCTATGACAGGAGTTTTATATAATCTGTTTCTCTTTATCCCTATCGTCTCTAGTATCTCCCCCCTCCCCCCCCCCC
>NW_024962270.1:11363872-11525795 GCF_019238085.1 Lagopus leucura | reverse complement strand
GGGGGGGCCGGCCGAGCGGCTGGGGGACGTGCGGCGGCCCGCTCCGCCTCCTGCCGGGCCCGCTCCGCCTGCAACGGGGAGGGAGGCGGAGGGAAGGGGAAGAATGAATGGGGAGCGGGAGGGAGAGGAAGATGGAGGCGGGGAGGGGGGAAGAGAGACAGAGAGATCTGCGTTAGGGCGAGCGCTGAGCCGCCGCGGGGCGCCGCGGCAATGCTGGTCCCCGTCCCCTCCCGCCGGGCCGCCCCTCTGCCCACGAATGTTTCTTCTTCTGCGGGGAAACTGGAGCGACTCCACCCCCCGTGCTGAAGGAATAAAAATAACCCCCGGAGCCGAGCTCTGCAGTAGAACGGCCCCCTGGTGCTCCCGCACGAGCTGCTGAATAATGCAGGTGACCTCAGGTGCCTCTCGCTTGGCAGGGGATGCGTTCTGTGAGTGGCACGGAGCGCTGGGGAGCCCCTACGGAACGGGACGGCCGAAAGCCGCAGTCCTGTTCACCTCTGAATTTATTTGAATTACAGCCTTGGCATTGCTTTGCCTTCCGGGGGCGGTGGGCACAGGGCTGGATTTACTCGGCACTGCGCGAAGGCGCTATAGTGCTTAAAAACCTAGGTGTACATTTAGGAAAAAAACAACAACCACAAAGCATCATCATCAGTGCTGTGCAGATGTCTCTGGCATGGGAGGTAGCAGCTGTTTAACACAGGATAGCAACGCTACAACGTGGAGGTAGGCAAGGGAGTGTACGTTAACCGTATAGCAAAATACTGCAGGTTTAGAGAGGCTGAAAGTCGCTATCCAGGCTCAAATACAGCCTACAGAAAGACTTTGTGGTTGCAAACTACTTAGAGATTCAGTTTTCTTTGTTTTGTTGGAAATGAGGAATTAGATGTTGTAAAACGCTCTTTTTCCTTTTTTCTTTTTCCTTTTCCCCTCTTTCAAGCAACTTTTTTTTTTTTTTTTTTTAAGAAACAAAGGCAGTGTCTTCCCCTTGTGGGATTCATTAGCTTAAAACCAGTTAGCAGTGACACCTTCTGTTGCTTTTGGGAAAATAGTTTCTTCAGGTATTGAATTCTGGCTTTTTCTAAGTCTTTCAACTACGATCTTTAACACAACCATGTATAAAAATATCAATTGCAAAAGCTAATGATATGGGTAGAAATATGAGTTGCTCACTGTATTGGGACAGAAAACAGTGAGGTTTGGAGTCAGTCTTGGAGCCAGGACTGACAGCCTGTGCAGTGTCTGCAGCACCAACGGTGCACAGCTGTCTGGTTAAAGGCTGTACTGCAGTGCCCCTGAATGAAAGGCTAAATTGATTTTATTACTCATTCATCGAAAACACTTTTTCCACTTCTGCAGATGTTCTTAGCTGTATTTGCCTGCACACTTACCAGTAATTGTGCTCTTATTTTTGCAATGCAATACATACAAATTTATCTTTTGCTGAGACAGAAGCAAATATGTGAACACAAATGTAGAAATTATTGGTTAGTGGAATCAGGGAGACACAACTCTTTTGTCAGTATCTCAAAGTGGAAAGAACTCTGTAGATTTACAATAAAATTTTCAGAGCTCAGTGGAATTATTCAGGTTATATATAGATAAGAGTTTACTCTGAATTAGATGACTTTGGTTAATTGTGACGACTGTTTCATTGACCCTTTGCTTCAGTTAATGCTCAAGTTCCTTTACTGGTCTTAAGATAAGGAACCTGAGTGCACTGAGTTCCTTCACTTACACAGTACTTTTGTATTCTGCTAATTTCAGCACGTTTTCTCCAGATGATTGATGGGCATCCTGTGCCCCATGTAAAGCCAAATGCACTGAGCGAATTCAGTACAAAAAATTCTTTTAGCAGTACAAGGGGTGTCTACTGTGGTAGTGCAATTACATCAGTGAAGATTAGGTGTGAGGTAGCTCTTCTTTCAGACTGGCTGTTAGAACACGAGGTGAACAACAGAGAATCTGAGTGACTTTTAATTGTCACCTGTTACAAGTAAGAGATTTCAATTATTTTTTAACTAAAAATCGCATCCCATGATTCTTTTTAAGCACTTTTAAGTTCATGGTGATAAGAAAAGTAAAACTGCTTGCAAAAAGGTATTTCTCAGTGGCTCTGAAAGATCTCCATTAAATGACAAGAACAAAACAGACTGGCTTGTCCAACTGGTCTAGTTCCAAAGGTCCAACCCCTTTGGAATCCGTGATGAAACTGGCACTGACTATAGGGGGAGTCAGGTATTTTTCATATAGGCCAAAAGATGATCAGTGTTCCGAGTGTCTTGTAATGCAATTACAAACAAGAACAATGAGAACAAGGAAACAATGAGCCAAAATTGGGCTGCATTGTAAGCAGCAGTGATATAATCCTTGCCCTATTAGTATCAATTCTTTTAATAGGGACTGTGACAGGTGAGAGATTTAAAAGAGTCCTTAAAATAGCACATTTAGGCTGCGGTTCCACATGCATTTCTGCAGCAGTAGTAATGTTGATTTAAGTAGCTCTACCTCAGCTGATTGTTCTTTTTCCTGTCCCACCCATTCTTCTGTGTTCATGCAGGTGTTTGTGCAGATGTGAGGCAGAGGATCAAGCTGACAAACAATTATTCTTTTCCCTTTATTGTCTTTCAGTTCTCCCATCTGGTTTATCAGAAGGCGACACAAAAATCTGTGCTGGTCTATTTTTGGGGGGACTGTGCAAATCTGAGAGTTACGAGCTCCAGGCAACTTTTCAGTATTGTTGGAAAATGAGAAAGTGCAGCCTAACGGGGCACTGCACATAGTTAGGGGAAAACTGACAGAAATTATACTTCAGTGTTTGAATTTTAAATGCATGTGATAAAGAGCAGCGGAGGAAAGAGATGAATGACAAAGGAGCCTTGATGCTGAAGTAGTTTATACGTAAGACTGTGGAAAAGTCAGAGTTAGGGATTGAAAGAAAGGGAAATGGAAAGTCCTCTTTTTCAAACACCTCATTTTCCATTTTCTTAGAACTAAAGGAAACATTATACCACCATTTTTTGGTTTTGTTTTTCTTTTCTTCTGTACAGTGCATACAGCCAGAACCTCTATGAAGTTGTTAGCTTTGCTGTGGAGGGGAGAAATCTCTACTTAGATTCTCCAAAATTCAGAGGGTAAATTCTATCTTTGTATCTTTCCATCATAACAATCTTTTTTTGGATGGCTCTGCCATGAAACTGGAAGATTTACATGCTGAGAATTCCTTTGGTCTGAGGAGTTCCCACCCATTGTGGAGACTGTCTAGATGACTCTCCCCCTTGCACTACAGCCTCCAAGGCATTATGGGTGTAGCTAGGAAAAAAGTGGTTTAGCCTGGTTTGCTTTTTTGCATTATCCCCAAGCTGGTTTATCACACTCTTGAAGCTCGTGCGAGTTTTCTTCAGTATATTCTGCTCGGACAGAATAGTTGCTGTTCTTTAGTAGGCTCACTGTGTCACAGCTGTGCCCATGACAAATTAGATGCAGCTCTGTATCTAGGCCAGAAAGTGCTCACCAAATCCAATAAAGCTAACTTGCATGTCTGAGAACAGTAATTGTTCCTACCAGTTAGAGGCCATATCCTGCTATTGTTCCATATATATTAAGGCCTTATTGAAGTCTCTTCTAAAAAATCTTGTACAAAAGCTCATTTCAGGATGTGATACCAGCCAGCAGACAAAAGGTCCTCACATGTTGTTTTACTGGAATCCTGTTTCATATCTTGAGCTACATCATAATTTCACCCCGCTCTGAATCCAGTCTGTGTTATTTTAAAATTAACATTGTTTTGCAGACATTTTTCACTCTTATGCAAATATAGTTTGGTTCTTTTACACCATCTGTGCTTGCACTACAAAATTAGGCATAGGTTTGCAAAAAAATCTGAAATGATGTTTATTTATATATCTGGGACTGGACAATCCTCTACCTAGAGGTAAAAACATTATGTTTCAAAAGTGTCAGTGGAATCAGAAAAGTTATTTAATTAAAAAACTAAAGATCAAAGCACTTGAAATAAATGAAAGGTGAAGACGTTGCTTTTTCAGGCAATTCTTTTCACTTAATTTTGTGAGCTGCAGTCTTCCTCAGATATTATGCTAATGCAATATCCTATCCTTTTGAATGCATTTTTCCAGTGCGTGGTGATAAAGGAATATGTAGCTTACATAGCTGTATTCACACTATAAATTCACCATGGTTTCACTGAGGTCAGTGGAGTGATTTCTGCTAGCTGATACATTAATAATAAGCCTTAGGACATATTTTTTGACATGGCTGTTTGTAGTTGGTCTTCACAAAATGTTTTCCACTGCTGTGGAGCAACCATGTGTATTAATAGCATTTCTGATTTCTGAACAGTCCGAAGTGCTTGCTCTAATAAATTAATACATTTACAACAATATGTAGGTGTCTCTTTATCCAGGGCAGTCATACAGCCACCCCTACTGAAACCTAGGAACAATCAAACAGGACACTGCAATTGGGGTGTATTAGGAAAGACAGTTACCATTTGTTTCCAAATGAATGAGTAATTTAGGAGGATAAAGTATAATTACTGAGAAATAAAATCTGATCAAAACACCACAATTACATTCTGTGATTCTATGATGAATAACAATTACCTTAAGTATTGATGGTCATAAAGATCTGTAATACTATACCCCAAAACTCCTGCAGCTGTTTTGGTGTCATGGGAACTGGGAACACTTGAACCTTATCTCTGGAGAAAACCCAACTGGACAACACCAAGAGATTTGACTGACAGCCCTGATCTTTGTACTTTCCATGGGTTTATAGCCCACCCTTTTTCCTGTAAATGGGCAGTTAGTGAAGTTACTGCCTTCTCTAATGCCTTTATTGAGTCAGATGTTAACATTAGATCATTGAGGTAGGTGTTTGACAGTAGACCATTTGTTTCAATCTGCTAAGTCAGGCACCACCAGGTAGTGGTGCAAAAGGTAGGCAAATGCACATACCCCTGAGGTAGGACTTGAAAAGTCCACTGCCTGCCCTCCCATGTTAATGCAAACTGGTCTTAGGGTTCCTTAGCAATTGAAATGCTTAAAAATGCATTTGCTAGGTCCAGAACACAATGATATGTTTCTGTTTCCCTACTCAGTGTATCCACGAGGGAGATAATGTTGGATTTGGCTGCATGGATTGGCAACGTGACTTCATTTAGTTCTGTGTAATCTACCATCATTCACCACATACCATCTGATTTGCCCGTATGAGGGAGTTTTATGGGCCGTGTGCAGGTCGTGTAACCCCTACTCTCTCCAGCTCCTGCACAGTGTTAGTGATCTCCCACTGCCCACCCAGGAGTCTATATTGTTTTGTATTCATGATCAAGTGCAGCTGCAGCAAACAAATGAGCTCAGTTTTTGCATGGCCCCTTAATATTGCCAGCACCACACAGATGCTAATACATCTTTCTCTTAGTCTGAACTCTGCCACATTGGCCCGGAGAGTTGGACCCCACAGAATGTCTACCCCCAATATGTATTCTGGAATTGGAGTGATAAACACCCTGTACTCCCAGGGTGGGAAGATGCCCAACTCCCAGTTTCAACCATGTTTGGGTTACAGAGATCATCTGTCCCTCAAACCCACCTATCATTTCCTTAGTGCCCGAAAATTTGAGTTGCCATATATAATCGATGTTTCAGCCTCAGTACCCACTAGCACCATAAGCCGTTGAATATTCTTTCAGGACCAGTGAGTTGTTATTTCAATTTAGGGCCTCTGGTCCCCTCTCGAGGCCCTAGTCCTGGGGGATTTCAGCTCCCCTGTCACATCATTAGCTAAGCAGTCCCCAAGTCTTCTTCCTCCAGTGGCTTAGCCACAGCAGCCCAGGCTGCCTGAGGAGGTTTTACCCTTTTTTTGGTGGGACTGTGAAATCCTCTAGATTCCATGTTTTTTGTGAAATCCTTTCTGTAGTCCTAATTCCTTCCCTTTTAGGGGAAGATTGTAATTTGCCAGTTAACTGTCTCCATAATTGTAACAGGACCTGATCAGGTTGTTTTTAGATCTTTTTAAATTGAACTCCTGCCCTAATCAGGACATAGAACATTTGTTTTCTTGAGACCCTAATGGGTGCAGATTGGACTGCGTTAGGGCTGGTGTCCTCAATTATGGTCACAGGTGGACTTCTGACATCTGCACCACCATTTGGAGATTGCACCTGGCTTGTAGGCATTCTTTCTCCCACAGATCCACCACCAATTGGGTGGCCTGTTGTATGGGAACTGCTGAGTCACGGCCTGAACCTCTGATTAATCACCTGAGGTGAGCCTTGAGTCAGCCAGAGGAGCACAGGTGAAGGCAATTCTCCTGGACCTATTTAAGAGCTGGCTACCAGAGGGGAAGGATCTCTTCTGGAGATCCTCCTCTTTTGGTATCTTCTAGTGAGCTCAACCCAAGGGTAAGCTCTTCTACTTACTCTCTTTTGTGATCCTTGTTTGCTTTTGCCTTACTCTTTTGATTATATTGCAATTATAACATCTTGGTTATACACCTGTTGTATTATGGCCAATAGGATCGTCAGTATGGATACTGAAGTACCATACTGGTGTAGTGGAGCTAGTTGCAAGATGAGAGCTCTCATTCCTGCTGAAAATTTTATCGGATCCATACTTTCAAAAACATTCTCATAGATTGCCTTTTTCATACCTAATGTAATTTTGTAAGTCTCCTGTAGGTGATCATAAAACTGTGTTTAAAGGTATATCATTTTTATTTGGCCATGTTATTTGGCATGAGGCCATCAGGCATTGAATTAATGGATGATTTTCCTCATTGTGTTGGACTTCTGCTTATAATCTTTGTCTGAGGGCAGGGCGAGTAGTAGTGGATGCCAGTTTTGAAATTTCTGGTCATTTTACTACAACATGTTCTGCTATCATGTCCCATAACCAAAGCAGCCAGGCTGGTATACTTTCTTTGGGTTTTTGCCTAAATTGCTGTACTAGATCCATAAGTTTGGCTGTCATGTATGGGTGTGCCATTATATATAATGTAGTTTGGGTGGGGAGGGGCACTGGTTGGGGGGTATCCCCACCAGTCTATCTTGCATTTTTTTTCATGGAGTTACATTTGGTCTCAAAAGGATCAAGTTCAAGTGGAACCTCAAGATCTGACCTTTCAGTTCTTTCATTTATAGAGTCTAGTTAACGTTGGATCCCTCGTTCAGGGTCTCCAGTAGTTTCTGAAGAGATGTTTCAGAACTTTTGTAGGGGAATGATCAGATCTGGCTTTTTCCCAGTCAGTATTGTGACCTGCCAGTCAAGTTTTCAACTCAGTCACATAGTAGTTGATTTTCATATGCCAAAGCCTCTTCAGGCACTTTTAATCAATTTAAAGCCATCAGCAGTGGCCACGCCACAGTGGATGTGGCAAACAGCCATTCTCCAGTAATCAGTGTATCTTTGCTGAGGCCATGAAAATACTCAGCCATGCAGTCCAGGGCTATTTCTACCGTCCCACAGGGGGCCCCATTTTTCAGTTATAGACACAATCCCATGATATGGAGATCCTAAGAATCCTGGAATATGCACTGGCACGATCTCATTCAAAGGGATGCTCCTTCCCATCCAAACCGCCCCATTTCACTACTTACAAATGCAATTTTAGAACTTTTAAGGGACTCGTGATGGAGTAACTTTCAAGGATTAGATCCCTAGCTGGCTCACCAAGAGCGTACAGCAAAAGAAGGCAATATGAGTACCTTCCAATGGGATATAAGCTCTGTAGAATAATAGACAATAACAAAAATTAAAAATTAGCTCACTTCTTCCAACAACCAGTGATGGCTCAAGAGAAGTTCTATCTAGAGAGATGCACAGTCCTAAATACCACGGTAAAACGAGGATGAAACATGGCATTCTTTGCTTTTACTAATCTGCGATCTATATATGAGAGCAGACATTTCTTTCTTTACTATTTAATCAAGTATCTAAGGACATTAATACTAGAATAAATTAAGGGCTTTTAATGAACTCTGAAAAGGCAGCAATTTCAAGATGGTCCACATTAATTATTCTTTAATTAAATGCTGTATATTAAGCCTAAGGAAGTGCAGAGATTTGGGTGAAAAAAAGGTGGTAGAAGTCTATAGAAATCAAACTTACTAATACAGCTTAATCTGTAATAGGACCAGCAGAAAGAAGAAAGAAACAAATGTGCCATACTAGAATCTCTAAAGAAAGAAAAACATATGATTACAGGTAGGAACAGAAAACAACAAACTTGTAATGGAGGGAAGGGCTACAGAATGAGGCAACTGTAGCAGATTGAGATTTTCAGATGATCGTAAAGAGTTAAAAGGGTAAAGCTGAAGTTTGTAAAGGTGATCACAGTCTTGTCTTCTGACTCTACGTTCAGTATGAAAAGTTATGTTTCATAAAATCTTTAAAAGCATAAAGCTATGCGTACAAATGCTTGTTGCATTACATGGTTTTTATAGCAGTGTCACAACCTTGCTCTGAACATCTGAATATTGCATTATAGTATACAACATCCAATCATATAAGTGAATGTGAGTAATCAAACCAAATCTCTCTACTTTCGAAATCATTAAATCTGATACACCAAGTTTTATTCCCTTTAGTAACATTGTTAGCTTGACTGCCCACTAAACATGAACCCCACATGGGGAAGACTTCACCTTGGTACTGAGCTTTCTTTGTTTCAACTAGCATTACTTATCTTGTTTCAATTAACTTGGCAGGATCTGTGAAAAGGTCTCCTCATTATTGTGAAATATTCTTTTAAGGCATGAAAAATATGCTTGGCAGTACATGGGGATACAGAAATGACTTAAATAGTACCTTTTGGCAAATAGAAGCACTTAAAGGCCATATTTCAGTGATAATAATTGTAGTCTATATTTAGGCCCTCTTTAAAACCTAATTCTCTTGCTAAACTACTTACAGACTGCAGACTGTACAATATAGAAGAAATATCTCCACCTTGTTTGTTTGAATTTTACTTCAAACTTCACAGTGCAGTAATCATGTCTTACATATGTTTCAACAGTAAAAATACTGTGTGATTTCTACTTTAGACATATCTGAAAGCAGATAGCTATTTAGAAATTACATTTTAGTGACTTTCACATTGGACAGAAGGAAGGAATTAGATTTAGAAGAGCGATGTTAAAGTTTTTAAGAGCTTGTATAATTGAACCTACAAGAGAACCAAGCAAAGTAAGGCTGCAAGAAATGACCCTGTTTATTGCTAATACATATAGTACACAACACACTGTAATTTCTGCAGCTCTTAGAAAATGAGGGTTCTGTTGGTTTTAATTTATCTTAAATCTCAGTAGTGAACACATTTACAACTTTTTCATGCTGCAGCAGAATTACTAAGTCACAACCTGAAGCAGTGATTGAGCACCTGTTGGGAAGGCAGGGCTAACCCAGGGGAGCTCAGGTGCATGCAGTGTACTTGAGTGATTGCAAGGGGTGGAGCCTGAATCAACCCTTCCCAGCCCTCATTTAAGGGTTGGCAGGGGGAGGTGAGGGTATTTTGCTGAAGTTTCCTGCCTACCCAAGGCTTTCTAAAGGTGAGCAGCTTTTTTTTTTTTTTTTTTTGTGTGTGTGCTTATGGCTGTTGCATTTAAGCAAGTCCTTACTTGTTGTAGCCTAGAACCCTGCTGACTTGCTGTCATTACTGTACTTTTCATTGTGTTAAATATACTCAGGCTTGGTTTTCTTGCTACTGTAAGGCTGGACAGGAGTTTGTATCACAGCTGTTTAATAATCAGTGGCAAAGCTACTAATGGAGGAATTTGGAATGTGCATATATGCATAAAAATATTTTTAAGTTAGTATCCAGAAACCGATTTAGGAATTGTGTTCTTTAAGAACAGGACATCTATGATCCAATCAGAAAATACAGGATTTGGCAAAATGTGAGTGAGTTAAAATGATGTAATAAATAGGGCCACTAAATACTGTGATTGAGCTTCAGCCCTGGGTACCTAAGTACTTAACCTTAATACGTATTCAGTGGAGCAGGGATATCTCAGGAGAGAGTGTGCTAGAAGCAGTGACAAATGCTAGCATTAGCAGTCATCAAATGCAGCTGCTTCAGAGCTAGCTGGGCCAGCAGTGGTGCAACCAACCTCGAAGTACAAAGGGTTCTGGTGTTTTTCTTTGCTGGGGAAGCACCAAGAAAGCAGTGCAACCCTACAGAAATGAGCAGCTCTCCCAGCAGAGGCTGAGTGTGTGAGTATTGCCAGGGCAATGGTGGGAGACTGCAACTGTGGTAACCTGGAACTCATGGTCAGTCACTGAGCACAGCTGCTTCAGAGACAGCTGGGCCAGAACTGGAGTGACTGATCTCAAGGTAGAAGGGATTTTTGTTTGGGTGTGTTTGTTTCTGTTGTTCCTGTGACTCAATTAACAAAGCTCACACTCTGCTTTGATAGGAGTTGTGGGTAGGAAATCATAGGCAGCAGCAAAGTGACACCAATGTCACCTCAAAGTCTGTTTCAGAAGGGAACTCAGTCAAGCCTGGCCAGGTTATGTCATAAAAGTTTCTTGGAATATGTGGGCTTTGTTGTGATTTGTTTATTTACTTATTAGAGCTTTTACATACTGATAGCAGTCCTAACACATTGTATTTCTACTGCCAAAAATGCTTGTGCTAAGAGCATTTATTATTTAATTCTATGAACTGGTATAAATCATACTAACAGAAGATATGCTATGGTTGAAAGTGGCATCAATCGTGTTTCTTTGATAGCTATCACTCTTCAGATGAATTCATGGCTGTCAAGAGAAACTTGTACTTCTTGGGAAGTTGCAAACCTGAATCATCCTGGCTATGAAGGCTAAGCCTTGCTCTGTGTAACTCTTGCTGGAAGTGGCTGAGCTGATTTGAATACATTTGGTTTTAAATGCATTCTCTCATTCTGCTAAAGCTTATATATCAAGCTGTATGTCATGTAGATGTCTGACAATCTTCCTTAGCTTTATCAGTGACTTCAGTTGTGGAAGCAAAGGAACAAGAAGCTTTTTTGGTAATAACACTGGTTCATTGCATGTGCCTACTGATGTGTACTTGTGTCATAAGTTCCTATGGGCAACCTGTTTGACATATATATTAGGCTGGCTTTTTGCAGGACTCTTCTGTTGAGGGATATGTGGCTGTATATATGCCAAATATCAGTCAAGACAGTTATTTTGCTGTACGTGATGTTCTCAAAATCTTACTATCTATAAAGTTATGCTACCTATATTACCATTTTTTTTACTGAAGTTCCCATTCCAAGTTGCCATGAACTGTACTGTGCTAACATCAGTAAGAAAAGCAGCCACATGAAATGTGATCATATTTATATTTTACTCCAAGGTCTGAAGCTGTGGTTTGTCATGGGGTGGACTCCATGACTAAGCTAGAAAGTGTGTTTGAGACAAAAGGGTTGTAAAAACAAATTGCAGAGCAGAGAGGGTGCACCAAGGGAATGGTTTGAGGATTGTGTGGTTGTGGATCGTGCTGTTCAGTCATAAGAAGGATCACAAAGACTGGAAATACATTGACCAAAACAAAGTTATCTAATATAATAGGACTTTCTAGTCCTCTTTACATAGGTGTCCTACTTGGGAAATAGTCAGAAGAGCTTTTTGGGCTATACAGAGTTCAGAGAACTATTTGAGAAACCATTAAATAAAGGTGGAATATCTTCCTGCTTCTGAACAAGAATTACCAGATCTTTGTAAGTTGCATAGTGGAAGAATGATTTATGCATTGCTGAATTGCATTACTTTTAATTTTGAAAGTCCATTGGCAGTATCTGAACTCCTGATGTTATCTATGTGGCTAGCATTTGAACTTACGTATGGACAGCTAGGGCTGAGCTGGTGGTTCAGAGGGAGAAGAAAAATGCCTGTATTTAAACCCAATAGATGAAAACAGATTGTTCATCAGGAAAATGAACTGTTTCCTGAATCCTGTAGATTACTGGTTGAAGTATGTGGTTTGATTGCAATTATTGCCATAATGCAGACTTTGAAGTCTTAAAGGCCCCATGAGGGCAATGCAGGAAGCCTATTCTATCTACTGCATACAAAATAGGGGGTATGAACTGTTGTTTTCATACACTGACAAATTCAAAAGCCCAAGGAAATAACAGAAGCCACTCATGGAAACTCTCCTTTGCATTTCTTTCACACTGAAGATAAATCAAAGGTTTAGAGGTTTGTTTGTTCTTGGTTTTGTTCACTACCAGTATACCATGAATTCATTTGTTATGAAGCTTTCAGTGTTTCTGTTTTAAAGCATTTCATGTCTTCTGGAAAGATAGTTACTTGTTTATATAGCATTTACTACTAGTGTCTTTGTAATCATCAATATTTGAGGTAATTGTAATCATAGAATCACAGAATCATTTAAGTTAGAAGGGCTCTTTAATAACCATCTAGTCCAACTCCTTTGCAGTGAGCAAGGATGCCTACAGCTACATCAGGTGCTTAGAGCTTGTCTAGCCTGGTCTTGAATATCTTCAAGGGCAGGGCATCCACCACCTTTCCAGGCAACCTGTGCCAATGCCTCAGCATGCTTAATGTAAACAAACAAACAAAAAAACAACAAACAAAACCTCCTTCCTATCCAATCTAAATCTGTTCTTTTAGTTTGAAACCATTTTCCCCTTGTCCTATAACAACAGACCCTGCTGTCATTCAGTTTTCTGTTCATTACCAATATGTTAGCTGGTAATTTTGTTATTCCAACTTTTAATTTGCTAGGTAAAGCCAAGGTGGCCTGTTGCAAAGCTCTTCTGTAAAAGAAGGGCATAAACTCCATGACACTTGCAGAGAACTGTAAATAAGTTACTTCTGAAAAGTTAGGCAGTTGTGCTTACTAAGTCGCCTTCTAGAAACTTAGGAAAGGAAGTGTGTTAGAATGGGTATGCCCAAAGTCATAGGAATCCTACTTCTCAGTAGGGAGGGAAAAACTTATAGAAGATTTGCTTTATTTCTGAAGGAAACAGGGGCAGTTGAGGGAGTGTTTGAATAGCTGATATTGGGATTAAAGCCTTGGTTTCAGGGTGTGCTTGCAGTAAGTCTCGATTTGAATTATCTTAATTTGTGATATGTCTCTTGCAGCATACAGCAAACTATATTTGTTCAAAATCTTATGAAACAGTAATTATAGTAAGTAAAGGCAATTGGCAGTGATTGAAATGCTAATAATACATTGCATTTCAAACATTCATTTAAAGTGACCTCAGCCTGTTATTTTACTGCTAGGGAAAAACCTCTTTCAAATCAAATTTGTCTACCACTGAGATGTCCTTATAGTATGTACTAGCCAGATTAGAGCTAATTGCTAATAATTCATTTGCCAGGAGGTTTGCTATTATCAGCTTTGTTTATGTAAAGTGCAGGTTGAAAAATAGTTCTGTTTCTTGCAAACGGCTGTGCAAATTTCATCTGCTTTTATTGGATGTCATCATCTAGAAATGATGTGTTATTGCCCTCATTGTGGGGGGGAAGCAAATATAATACAGGATTCCAAGAACACTTTGAATGTTAGTAGGCAGAATATATTTATATTTGTTAAGCCTATAATATATAATCTTTGTGTTCTGCCTATGAATAAACATTTGCCATAAAAATTTGTGCTGGGAAAGGAATAAAGCTGAAGGTGGTATGCATGCACTGTGCATTTAAATGTAAGCATGTATAGAAGTGTTACCTTTTTCATTTTTTACTTTTGCATTACACCATCTTGTGTCCCAGTGCTCTTTGCTGCTCTGATTGAGGATGACAACTCAGAGCTGGGTTCTGTAGGAAAACATCTACATCCACTGCCTCTCTACTGTGTTAAATAATGTAAACTTGCATCATTGTTTAGCTCTTGTGATGATGTGCTCTGACATTTCCAAGAGATTGAATTATACAGTTTCTTCTAGAGCTATTCCTTTCAGCTGCTTTTTCTAAAATGGTATTTTTTGTAACATAGTTCATTGATTCTCAGTTGTATTTGTTCAAAAGTATGGAGGCCTTATTTTAAGACAAGTGACGCTTTTACTTAAAATTTTAAAAGGGGGGGAAAAAAAAAAATGAAAGCCCCTTCATGAAGTGCAGGTTACTTCGTGGCATTTGGACAGGAATCCTTCCTTTTCCAGCTGTATTGTTGTCCTCAGTTCTAGGGAACTTTCAATATGCCGCTCATAGGCAACAGACAAGATGAGGAGAATGCAATTAGTTCTTCACCCCCTGTAGTTTAGCTGTCTGATGAATATAGTTCCTAAACTTCAAATATACAGATATCAGTACCTCTGTTGACATACAAATGCATTTGAAGTTCTTACTTATGAGCTTGCACGTAGCTGCCTGTGTTCTGGTGGCATAGGAGACTGTAGTTTTCTTTTGTAGTGACCTTGCTCTGATTCTAAAGCACTGAAAATGCAGTGCAATTTTTATATTTCAGTCACTGCAAGAGAACCTTAAAATCCAAATAGCTTATTTCAGTATTCTGCCTGGAAACATTTGCTCTGCTTCTTATTTGGCATGTTTTTACTGATCTTCCCTCTCTACCCATGACAATTAAATACAAAATATTAGATCATGTTGTTTCAGGCAATGGGATACATGGTTTTTATTTATTAAAACTCTAATTACACTGCCTCTTTTTTAGTAAAAAATCTTGAGGCCATAGCCTTTCCTCCTCCAGAGGTAGCTTTTTTTGGTTGTTTTCCTTTTTTTTTCCCCTGTTGTTCTACAGAAGTGATTTGTTAGGATTTGGTGCAGACTCTTCAAAATCAATGCTGATGATAGCAGGCTTTGGATTGAGGTGTCAGGGCTGGGAGAATGCATTCCTTCTTGGGTCTGAATTTTCCTTAAAAGGAAGGAGGCCTATCCCAGATACTCGTAGGTGAGTGATTCTCAACGCACAAAGAAGTTTACTGTCAATATGAGAAGAACAAACGCACTATGGGGACCTCCACATCTTTCCATTTTTCTGCTCTGTTGGGACAGGTGTGGTGAGGTAGATGCAGGATCCCAGTTCCCTCCCCTGCAGAAATTGCCTGTTGGCAGTTCTTCAGCAGCGTAAGGCTGCTCTGTGCTGCCCACATGGTGCAGGTAAGGTAGGTCTGGCACCTGCCTGAGCAGAGATCTGGGACCCCTCCCTGCAGGTGCTGTGGGGAAGGGCTGCAGGAGGACAGGCATCTGCCTGCTGCTCAGTGTCCTTCATTCTCAGGTGCTGTCGGGTCTGTCTGGCCCAAACCAGTGCTGCATGTCTGTGTCTGAGCAAACTTTGCTGCGTAACTGCTGCTTGACAGGAAAGATAAAAATAATCCCTGGCATAAATCAATTTCATTCTGCCTCAGGATATATTTTAAATACCTTCTCCTGGGTGTTCTTCCCTCTTTGTAAAAGCAGCAAGTTCACTTTCTGGGCTTCACACTCTAACTGTAGAAAATGGTTAATGAGGGGCTCTGCCACTGGGGGTAGAGATGTCACTGCAGGAGGATACTGCAGCAGCCACCAGAACACAGTGACAGGAGACAGACAGGCCTAGCGAGTCTCTTGAGTATTTCCTTTCCTAAGATTGTAAGGCCAAAGCGTTTCCAAGAAAGGTGTAGCAGGACCTTTCCTAAGGGAAGTAAGGGAGATAATAATCACTGTTTGTCTCCATTCAGAAACCCACTTGGAGATGCATGGGGTTACAGATGTGAATGGTGTCCTGTGGGTATCCTCTCTACACGTACGGTGGGGTTTTATTCTTCTTGTTTGGTGTATTTTAAAGAATAGCCAATAAGTTTGGGCTAAAATCTTGATCAGAGTTGACACTATGGGTGGTGAAAAACTACCACTAAGACCTGGCTTGTGTGATCAAAACAGCTAATAAGGGTTTGTGATGTGAAGAGGCAAGAAATGAGCAAAAAGAGAGGGGAAAGGTGTGCTGTCAGTGCGGCTTTACAGATGGAGAAGGGGCCAAGCCTTGATTCTGCAAAGTATGGAGGCAGAACCTGATTTTTAGCATTTCTAAATGTGTACATTTGAACATATTCTGTTTGATCCTGGCAATGCTTTGTGCCTACGCACTTCTAATTTTAACTGTTCTCTTTATTATTTTTTTTTACTATAAGAGAGGGGGACTTTTATAGGCTCTTTTCACATTGCTTTATTTAAAGCAGTGCAGCATCCGCATTCTCAGCACAACAGCAGATTTTCAGTTTGTGCATAGGTATGTGCTTTGTTGCTGTTTTCCTTTGCTAAGTGAACAAGCACGCATCTAGCACTGAGAGAAACAAGCAGCAGCATTGCTTGGTTGTATGTTTTCCAGTACAGAATAACAGGGTTATTACGAGGCTCCAAAGTAGAAGCCTTAGCATAGAAGTGATATTTCACTTCTGGACTGAAAACACAGGTGTAATCCATCGTAAAATTGGCAGGACTACTTCTGGATGTCTGTGTTATTCAGTTTTCATATCAAAACCCCCTTCCAGCAAAAGGGGAGCACCTTCCCATAGGACAACCTTTAAGGCAAGTTCTAACAGTCAAGAAGGAAATAATTAAAAACAGTACATTGGTGCTGCTTGCCTTTGTCCGATGTCTTGGTGGTAGTTTGAATTTAATGACGGGGTTCTGAGAGGCTTAATCTTCACGCATGCCTCGACGCGCTCTAGCGGCAGAACCTCGCAGTGCCGTTTAGGCAGTGGAGCTCAGGCTGTTTGCTTTCTGCGTGAAGCAGTAGTGACAGTGGATGAAAATAGTTGATAGCTATTGAATGCAACCTAGCAGTTCCCAAAACTACCGTTCAGGCTGTGAACTTTTGTATAACTCCTATTTCTTTAAACGTTTTCAAATATGAAGTGCTGATTCAGGGATTTCACCTGCCTCCTTTGGTCGGTGTTGAAGAACACACCCGCACCTAACCAGCCATTGAAGTATGGGTGCAGCATGTATGCGATACATCAAAGTCAAGAGCAGCAATTATCCACAAGTCCTTGGCACTTGTCCTGTAATGGTAATGGATACAGAGCCTGGGCAACCTCATCCTTTAACCAACCATCATTAAATGGTAAATCAATAACTGCATCAAAAGATGTATTTATAGCTAAGCTCCAGACCTAGTGGTTTTGCTTATCACATTAATCATAAATAATTCACTGTTTCTTCTCAGAAGACATAATGGGCCACTTATATGCTTCAGTTGTTTTCATTTTTCCCCTTCACAGAGTTGCTCTGTGGCAAAATCCATCACTAATAAAGTAATAAGGTAAAGTACTGAAATATATGCTTTATCATCACTGCAATTATAAAAATAGCCCTAACTATAAGTATTTCTTCCAGGATCAGGAACTGCTGTAGTACTCTTATTTTGCCTGTGGGCTATTACTGTCCCTCTGGCTTTGCTGCTGTTACTGTTTGTGTTGCAGTAGGGTGGAGTATATTCTTGTTTTTGATTGCATATTGTTATGCTTTACCTTGCTCAACCACTGAGCAACTTTCAAGTCTTGCTTTCTGGTTATCAGGATATCAAAGAGTAATGTAGATTACTGCAGAACTGCCTCTTGCTGCTCTGCCTCTGAGGCTTTTCAATTTCATTTTTTTAAGAACTTTTTATATGGGCAAGTCGCTTCAATGGCATTATATCTAAAGTTCTATCCAAATGCAAATAGTTTTGTGGAAAAAATGCTCTTTTCTCAGCTCCTAAGAGCTATTTGCTTTGGATTTAAGAGTAGTTTTTAAGCTAGTGTAACTCCTTCCTTTTGTCTGGAAAGACATTAACCCAAAATTACAACTACACTGAACAAGCAAATGTCGTATTGAAGTCAATGGGAATATTGCCACTGAATTCAACCTTGGTTATTTTTGCATTCTTATTTGAACTGTCTTTTAAAATAGCATTTTCAGACACTATATATAACATCTGTAGTTATGTCATACACTTCTGTAATTATTAGGGATCAGATCAGCATTAGAGTTTCTTGTCCTGTTGCCAAGCTTCACAAGGACACAAGCTGGGAGTTAGATTGAAGCTCTGAATTCTCTTTCCTTATGGATGGGCAGACAAGGCACATTCAATTCCAGGCATCTGTTATGCATTCATACGCATCTACATGTTGCCTGATTGGGGTAATACAGTTTTTTCTCACTGCACTTCAGTGACATCATTAGAAATGGAATAGCATTTACCATTCCCTGAGATCTGTGCTGTCTAGAGAACCATGCTCCAGGATGACATAACTGAGAGGGCCTGAATTTGAAGAACAATTCACTGCCCAGTAATTAAAGGCAGTGCCATTCAATATATACTCAGTGTACCCTGTAAGTACTGCTTTACATTGCTGTCTGTTCTTTTGGACTGGAATAATGCGAACAATGAGGAAGCCAAGTCATGGGGAAAAAAAATGAGATAACGATGGCTGAATGAGCATACAGAGAATACCATCGTGACAAAGTTCAGTGGCTGCACCCATTGGAGCAGTAGTAGTCTGCCTAATGCCTGGGCCTTGTAGAGCTGCTGCATGGAGATCATCTCTGGCATTCACTGATGCAATAATCACTGCTGAACTAATCGACTTTTGATGCTCCATCTTTCTGTTTTGAACTGATGTCAGATGAGTGTATATTTTTGCATCTACTTCAGGCTGACATTAATAATTAACGAACATCTGAGTATTGCGTGTCAATGTCTTAAAAGTCCCTTGAGGGCATTCCTTAAGGGGAAGGAGCCTTTTTCTGAGACAGAAGGGACCATACTCAGAGCAGAGGAGTCACAGTGTAGAATAATTTCAGTGGAGAACAAAAAAAATATGTAACCAAGCTTATAACTCAACTGCTATTTTATGATCTCAGCTGAGGGTTTACATCCTCTGCAGTGAAGTGAATATGATTGTCCTGCACTCAGAAACAGGTCAGATTCCAAAATAATGCAACTCTTTTTCACTACCAGATTAATAACCAGCAGATTCTTCCTTTTGGTACAAATTTTACTAACCACATTACCTATTATTTCTGAAGTTGGGAAATGAAGCTTTCTTCTTTTTCCTAGGATGGTGAAGAACTTATTTAAAAGCATCAACAGAAAGATATTTGAGACTGTGAGAATCCAAGCTTTATATGGCTATGGTTCCTTTCTTTTACTTCAAGTTACTAATCTTAGGATGCTTATTTTGGAAGTCTTAAATAATTCCTCCTTCTACTTAAACAGTTTAGTTGCCTTGATGGAAAAGACAAGTCTGTGTTAAAATTCAGGAGATACATTATAAAAAATACATCGAGGTTATGAGGGAAGTCAGTGTATTGTAACCTAAAAACTGTGAAATGTCTCATTTATATTCCCACAATTCTGTAAAGTCACTAGATAGACAAACACATTATGCAGATAGCGGACTGGAGACAGAGGTTATGTGATGCCCAAGGCCATTCAATGAGTCAAAGCTGAGCCAGGGTGAAGTTCCCATTTTAGTGTGTCTATTAATAATACCAGCAGAGACAAACTGCAAAAGAACTAAATTTGAGGCTTGTGGGAGGTCAGCCTGTTCTGCAGGGCTGAAATATTATTTGTTTATATCTAACTCTAAAGTGGTTAACTAGATATGAATATGACTAGATCACTGTCATATCTGAAAGACTTCACATACTTGATAGTAATAATCCGAGGCATTTGTCCTCTGCAGGGAAAATTATTTCATTTGAATCCTTTTTTTTGCTTGCAGATTTTGAGGTCAGCTGAACACTGTCTGGCATCAAGAAAGGCACGGTCACATCATGAAATGTTCAGGGGTAAGTGTGAGACAGTGTTAGGAAGAGCAGAACTTTAGCTGCTTTTGTTTTTTCTTTATAAAAGTGACGTTTACATTTATTAAAGCATTGCTTTGTTCAGATATTACATTGAATTTGTACACTTCAGTTCCAGATAAATCTGGTGGCTTTAATGTCTTATAGCTGGTAGAGGAGGTGATATTACATAGTGAGAAATAAGAATTGGGTTCTGCATGTGTCCTTCAATTGGTGATTTGTTTTATTGGCTGGGGCTTCAACTTTCAGGAATGAATTCCACTTTCAGGTGCCTTTCATAATGATTCTTCATATGATTTCTTCCCTGATCATCACAAGTAGTGAAGCCAAAGTCACTCAAGAATCTGTAAGATTAGAGAAATACCCAGTGGAGCTGACTGAAGAAGGGTTGACAGAGATGGAAAAATTAAGGAGTCTATTGCAGCTGTGCTTAACTGGAGCCAGTGTTCAGAAAGGCAGAAGATGCACTGTAACAATCCATCTTGCTGACTGCAGAGCACTGTCACTGAATTCACAAGCCTTTAATTTAAGCCTTTTAACAGACAATAGTCTGTTTTCCCAAATAGTTTTAAGCAATATTCTTTTTAAATGATTTAACTAAGTCTTTATACAGGTAACGCTTTAAAGTATTTAGTTTACCTATTTCAACAGTTTTATTTCACAGCAGTAAATTATTTTAAATGTCAGAGATCTAGTTGCTTCATCCAGTGGATTTATCTTTTGCACCTAGTTAAAATTGCCCAGTAACTGCAGATGAACTGTTTCTTGTCACTGTTGTTTTATGTAGCCTTGGACATGCCATCTTTAAATGTATCTCTTTGATATATTGTACTCACTATTGCTGCTGTGGGAGCTCACTGCCTTAAAATCTCAATATAAACACTTCAATATTGTGAAACTTGCAGTGACTGATTCCAATTTTAGGGATGGAATTTCAGTCATTAATCTTGCAAGGATATCTTGAAAAATTTAATTTATAAATGACAGCCATCCATTTCGAAAGGCTAACTGCAAAATAAAAGCTACTTGGAGCATTTTCTTGTTGGTATCATAGCTTGTGGAAAAGACCTCTAAAGTACAGCGGTCGAACCTACTGTAGTCTGCATGGCAGTTGTAGGACCTACACAGCAGCTGAGTTCTGATATTCTGGTGTGGTTTGGATAGAAAAGCTCTGTGCTTTGGCATCAAGAAGAGAATCAGCCCAGATCTATACTACATTCTTTCATCCATATGGCATTAAATATAGCTTTGTTTTGGGGAAAAATGAAAATACGTGCCTCAGGCTTTGTCTTCTCCCTCCAAAGTGAGGCAGCCTCATGAACTATTGGGTCAGTTTGGGTGTGGGTTGTTTTTTTTTTTTTTCCTGAGCAAAAGTGGAAAAATCATAGAATCATTAAAGTTGGAAAAGCCTTCTAAGATCATTTAGTCCAATGCCCTTCCTACCACCTATGCTACCCACTGAATCGTATTCCCTAGTACCACATCTACAAGTTTATTGAAAACCTCCAGGAATAATGACTCTACCAACCTCCCTGGGAAGCCTGTGCCAGTGCACCAGTACTCTTTCCATTAATTAATTTTTCCTAACATCCAGCCTGAACCTCTTTTGGTGTAGCTTTGGGCCATTCCCTCCAGTCCTACCCCTCACCTTGCCACAACCTGTTTTCAGATACTTGTAGAGACCTATGAGGTCTCCCCTGATAGTCTCCAGACTAAATCCCAGCTCCCTCAGACACTCCCCACAAGACTTGTTCTCCAGACCCCTCACCTACTTTGTTGCCTTTGTCTGAACGTGTTTCAGGGCCTCAATGTCTTTCTTGTAGTGAGGGGCCTGAAACTAAACACAGTACTCAAGATGTGGCCTCACCAGAGCTGTGGACAGAGGGTCAATTGCCTCCTTGCTCCTGCTGGCAACTATTCCTGATACAAGCCAGGAATGCCATTGGTCTTTTTGGCCACCTGGGCACACTGCTGGCTCACACTCAGTTGAGTATTGACCAGCATCCCCAGGTCCTTTTCCTCTGTACAGTTTTCCAGCTGCAGCCAGCTTCCCCAGGAGAATGCTGTGGCAGATGTTAAAGCCTTTGCTGAAGACCAGGTACTAGACTAGACCTAAACTGTGCAGCCTTATATTTCCCACATTCTTCAGAATATCAATGAAAAACAAGTCTGTTCCCTTCATTCTTCCCTAACTCAAAGTGCTGGTTTCATCTGTGTGCCTGAAAGAGGTTGAAATACAGATGCTACGAAAAAGAGTAATGGGTACTGAAGCAAATTATAGTACCTATCCATTAGTTCATACATTACATCCAGGAATTGATTCTTCCTTACATTAACATGAATCCAGGGTATCATAGTAACCTAGGAAACAACCCTGCAGTGGCTGTAGTGTTGCTGCAACTTGCAGAAACAGACAATGCTAGTAGTGATTAATTGATCATGCTCTATCTTAAAAAGATGGAGTGTATTCATGCTCTCATCTTACTGCTCTAGTATATTCTCCTAATTCTAGATGTTATGGTTGACTTATGTCTCTTTCTTCTTGGGCTAGCATTGTCGTACCTCTTGAATAATTAACCCACCTGCTGGCATCTTTGTGAATAGCACTTCTAGCTCTAGTTCATTGTTAGGATACATTTTCATCTTTCTGAACTATGAGTGATCAGAACAATAGAATATTCTTAGTTAGGACCCAACAGTAGTTAAAGGATATCCCCAGTCTGTTCTGTCTCTAATGTAAAAGCACTGTTTGTTGTTGCAGAGCCCCTCTCTATGAGCTTATCTAAATCAAAAGTCAGTCCTTGATGAATTCTTGTGCCATTCACTCTTTGCTGATGTTTCCTCTTTCAATTCAGTCCCTCCACTGCATCTAGTAGAATTATCCTGGCGCAAAGTAACAGTCAAGAAGATAAGACAGTTCCTTCAATTTTAATGATGGGCTTGGCCATCTCAGTGGGTCATTGCAGCATGGAAATCTATTGTATGTCAGTGAACTGACTGAACACTGAGACTTGTAGGCACTTGGAGGCTTTTTAGAGAGTAAAGCAGGATCAATTAAACATTTTTTTAACTGATTTTTAAGGTAAAATTGGAAACAATAAAATGACAAGAAAACATTAGGTGTAGAGAACTTAAGAAATTACCATGGCTGTGCTTATGTACAGTAACTAATTTTATAGCAACTGTAGTGTGTATCTGAGGATGTCATTAAAACTGGAGGGACTAAATCTTGTGATTATTCAAGTGAAGGACTAATTTTGCTTTACATTCACATTCTGCCTTCAGAACAAGTTCTATTGTAAATCAGCATTTGTTCTGCTTTAGCCACTGCCCTTTCTGATAGCCGTCAGCTCCTTGCATATACTTGTCTCTAGGCAAAGGCCATCAAGTATGAGTTATAGAGTGCCTTGCATCATTGCTGCTGCTGAATTATAAATTAGTGCATTTATAGAGTCAGTTAATCTTCAGAGTCTTGTGTGTAGCACATTTAAAGTATATGCACACACACAATGCAGCATGGAGAGCTGCTGTCATCTTCCCTTAGATCTGCATTTCTCGTGAACCCCAGGAGTCAGACAAGTTATCTGGTGCTCTAAGGGTGGGAGATGTCCTCTCAGCAGGAGAGAGTGTGGGTAAGGAGAGGTGTGTGGTGTGACCTGCACCAGTGCGTGCTGCCCGCACAGCCTGAACAGTGGTGGTGGAAGAGCAGGAGGTGATTTCTGCCTGTTCTTTGACAGTTTTTCTTCTGGTCCTGCCAGGGGGGCCTCCTCCATGTTTCTGGGGACACGGCCAGTACACTGGAAGCATGATCCCTGTCACACACCACAAGAAGCAGCCTCTTCTGTTCATAGCAGAGGGAGGTGCTATTCGTAGTCCTAGCTTGAACGCTTTGTATGAAGGGGCTAGGCAAGATCCAGCGGGAAGCCAAAATGAATGTATTAGCTCAGTGTGAGTGTAACTTCAATTTGGAACATCTGGAGGATTGTTAGTCCTTGTGATTTATGTTCTTTATTGAATTAGAGAACTCTTATATGCAGCAGTTTGTTTAAAAAATAAGTTAATATATCCTAGAAGACATCCATTTCTTCATTATCCAGATTATTTTCTCTCCAACATTCATTGTCTTTCTAATAATATAGATTTTTTTGCAGTGGCATAATTTAGAATGACATTATCTAAAGTGAGCCCAAACATGTGACACATGAATAGTCTATCTGTAGAAGTATATGATTATAATGAGCTTTATGTTGCTAAATTCCTAAACATTAAACTCTGCCCAGACTTGTCCTGTCAGTAGAGCTTCATTTCATTTCGCTTCTGCTTGTGCTGAACATAACTTTTTATGAGAGAAATAAGGGATCTAGATTTTACATGCATGCCCTGTAGCCTGTCTGATGACATAGCAATTCCTCTAACAGCAAACAATCAAATGCTTTCCTAAGTTTGAGCAAAAACACATCTGACCATAATCACTGTTTTCTGCCTGCACTCTGAAACGCGTAGTCTCAAGATTTCCTGCAAGCTGAGTGCTAGCGTTTGGGATTGAGTGCAAAATGGAACTGAGGACCAAAGGACTGATTCATCCATCTCATTAGGCTGATTTAGTATCATGACTTCAGTGGAAATGAGGCTGAGGTTTGCCAGTGGGAGGGGAGAGCCACGCTCAGAGACCAGCCTGCTTTTCATGGGGAACAAAGTATCTTAGAAACTGTTTACCAAAATTGATGGGGTGCTTTCTGAAGCACAAACATAACCTCTAGAGCTTGATTCTAAACCTACTAATAGCAACTGAAGTTTTCCTTTTGGCTTCTAGTGCTCTATATTCTGCATGACTGCTGAGTTGTTGGGTTTTTTTGTTTGTTTGTTTGCTTTGTTTTTGGTTTTAATTCTTCAGGTATCACCATGTAACTTTTTCAGTGCTGAAAAATAAGCCTTAAATAGGAATCTAGTGTCTGAACCTTTGTTGGTGAACATAAGATCTTCAATCCATTTGTGCACTTATAGCATTTCCCCCATCCCTCCAATCAGTTTTCTAAATTCCTCAAGAAATGTGCAGGCTAGGAAATGAACAAAAAAAATCTCCCTTATTGAAAGGCAAAAGGTGAAGATTGAAAAACCTCCTAAAATACTGCTTCAAAGGCTGTGCTAACTTTTGCTTTTTCTATAAATGATAATGCCTAAACATTTTTATAGGAAAAGTAATGGGGCTACATTTGTCCATTATGCTCCTGTCTGTTCTGGCAGCAGATGCAGGCAGCTTCTGGTTGCTTGTATCTGAAGGCCCCTTCTCCCCCTCATGCAAAGTCAGGCTTTCTAAAACCTCTCAGTAGGACAGCATGCACTGAGTTGCAGTCAGATATTTGGATAACGTGCATTAAGCCCTCAGGAGGATTCTCATTCTGCAGTCATCACATTGCTAATCCCGATGAGATAAAACAATTACGGTTTTCTAAAGAGCCTCAAGTACAATAAAGGATCAAAAGAATCCATTTCCCAGTTTCTGTCACCAGAAATTCCTAGAACTTGGTTTGTATATTCATTAGAAATGAACTGTGTTCATCTTCCTGCAGCAGTAAAATATTTCTACAAGTATTTCAATAAGCAGCACATCCTGTAAAACTACTATCTTGCCATTCCTGCAGAGCTCACTTCATGCGTTTCTGAGAGTCTATACAGAAAGAACTGCACAATAAAAGCTATTCATTTTCAGTATAACTCTGCTATATTGCTTTTATAGTGTATTTGTCTTTGTGATGTTACCACTGCTATGTGGCAGTGTTAAGGTGTTATAGCAGAACTGTAATATATAGATAGTGTATAGTCCTGCATGCAGGCTAAGAAAGATCTATATATACCTGTAAATCAGCAATAGCAGGTCTTTTTAAAAATGCTTCCATCTACAATACATAAAGCAAGTCCCTGACTTGCATTATTTGCAGATCTAAATAATGAGACCAGCAATGTATCTACAATAGGGAAGATCAGGCAATAGGAACATCCACAATTTCAGTCAGGATTAAAAATTACAAATCTCTAAAAGATACAAAAATGTAAGGATAAAGAACATCTCTGGAACTGATCAAAATCAGTGTCAGTCATTGATTTCTAGAACACACAAAGAGACGGTGAGTATAAACGTGTTACTTACAAGTGCTGAGGATTTTAGGGAATGAAAATGGAGACCAGGAGCTGGAGACTGCCTGCCATGCCAGCAGTGTTGATTTGGAAGCGATGGACACAAATAAACATTCAGCAAAGCTTAAAAAACTGCAATGCAAGGCTAGCCAAAAGTGTCCATGTCCTTACCGTGCTGTGGCTGGCAGGCAATCCGTGTCTGGGAGCCTTCGGTCCCTCTAATCAGGCTCCGGGGATTTTGTTTGCAAGAGAGATTGTCCTTTAAGTGATCGGTGCAGGAAAACAGAGAAATAAAGAGAAATGAGCAAATTGTACAAGGCAAATAGCTGCAGGTCTTTAGCATGCTCCCTGCGTTTTCCTAAGCTGCATCTGCAGAAGAGAAAATATCCCCAAAATAGCTCAGGCTGCCAATGACTTGCTGAAACCTGAGAAAGAATTGCTGAATTTAAAGATCTGGGTTGCTGTGGGTGTGTGATTAAAGTGAGAAATTGCTGGCAGGAAGAAGCTAGGATGAAACCACATGCTTAAGGAGTAACTTGTGAGTTCGGGAGTTCGCTGGTGTCAGAACAAGAGCTGACCTCCGACTTCCCCCTCCTCCAGCCAATTCCAGTTAACCCTTAAGAGTTCGGTGTGGAGGAAAGTTCTGCTGTAGGAGATGGGAGAAGAGACAGAGCCGAAAAGCTGATTTCGGCTTCAATGTCTGTGATGCAGCAACAGTATTTTATAGCAGTGTTTTACTTCATGCATTTAAAAGCAGTCAGACAAGCTGATATTTTGCAGAGATCTTGGAAACTGCACACTTCTGATTTCTGGAAACCTCGATCTGGTGTGGGCTGCACACTGAATATCCCCCTGAAGTCATCTGTAGTCCCACAGAGTGAAAAGGATTTCAGGTAAAGTGTTGCAGAAGAAAGGATGACATAACATTTTCAGTGTTTGCAGGAACATTCTCACTTACGGGCAGCATTTCATAAATCACCCGAGCATTTGGCACAGCCTTGGCAGAGGCACTGTAGTCTCTGTTCTGTACCCAGAAGAAGTTACAGTCACTTATCTGGCTTGTAATTGTCTACTATGGGTTCTTTGTGCTTACACAGATCAGTGGGGTGTGCCATGCTTTAGTCCCACTCTTCAGCTTGTCCCCTGGCACTTTCTGATGTTACTTCCCTGATTTAGAAGAGAACAAGAAGCAGTTGGCACAAAACTGGGAATGCTGGCTTGATGCCAGATGAGTTTCCCAAACAGTGCCAAAAGTAATCCTCAGTAACCTATTTAGGACAGCATTACAGCTGCCAGAGTGAGGACTAGGAGCTAGCCCCGGTTTTCTTTGTACTGACACTGAAAAGGGAAACAGCTTTCCGCTTTCAGTACTGTATCTGGGTTAGGTTCAGCCACATGGGACTGGATTATGAGAAACTGCTGCTTGAAAAACAATTGTGCATCTCAGAAAAAAAGCTCAATATTGCCCTTACTTCAGAGTGTGCTTTTGTTTTAACGTGACATTTTCAAATCATGCCAAGAAATAATGGCATCCTAAGGAGAACAACACATTTAATATGCTTCAACCACAGTGATGTGAGATCACTTAATGGTTCCGATAGGACTCTCCACTTTAAGTGATGAAGTTATACTTCTTTAGGAATATCTGTGCCTTTTATCTTGCAAATGCTTGTGTTTAATGTATGCTAGCTGCTGTAGTTTCAGACTCACAGTGAAGTTCTCTGGAACTAAGGAGTTAGGTCTCTGTCCTATGAAAATAAATAGGCGTTTGAAGTGCCCATGTACAAGGGCAGCTAAAAATGCATAGCTATGACCTTCCCTTTTTGCAGATGCTTAGGACAAAAAGGTGCTACATCAGACCTTTTGGTCAGTCTGCAGTTCTAACTGTTCTGACGTTTTAGAAGCTGGAAGAGCAGACAATCCCCAAAGCAGGCTGGTCATCCTTTTTGTGCTCTCTCTGAAGTGCTTCTGCTGATCAAATGTAAATGCAGAGCATTAGGAATTATAGCCTAAATAGTTATGACTCTCATGCTGCAGCATTCACACTCAGACAAATGGCATTAAGCGCTCACACTCACCTATTGTTGGTACAAACTACCTCATAAATTTTATGGTGAGCTCAAGAAGCCTGATTACTAGTCTCCTAAAAACTCCTAATGCAAATCCATTCCTGTCTTCGAAGCAGCAGGATGATACAAAGGACTTTATGGGTAACTCACTGAAAGTGAGTTAATAAAACCTAAAGCCAATAATAATGACAGCTAGTAGGTAATTCATCACAGCTTGTACACTGCTGGCAATATATCAGCATAAAACTATCATTAGAGGCCGGTATCTGTGTGTTACCAGATGAACTCTGCATTAAAAAATGAGATTTTATTTTCCACAAATGAGGCCATTAATTCAAATACTCTTTTTGTCTTTCCTTGTGATGAGGCTGCTAATGCAACACAACAAAGCCATACTTTGTCTCAAACAACTGGAGACTTGGGATTCTGAACCATTCTCTCTGTTGAATTTCATTAGTATTAAGAGTCTAGAACAGAAATTATGAGATAAAGCTTATTTTGTTATTTTTAATCTTAAATATAGGGCAAAAGTGAAAAGAGCTTGACAGATTTCTGAACAGAGAACATATGGGCAGTTTGGCATGGAAACAAAGACGTTAGCATACATTCATCATTCTTACAGTGAAATACGTGCTTATGGTGCCTATCAAATGAATGTGTGGATCAAGTAGCTCTCTTTCTGCTACAAGTGGTGCTTTATATTGTTATCCTATAAAGTATCTAACACACTTTTGAAAGCTAAATGGTCAAATGATCTTCTTTTCGTCGTCTCTGTCATTTCTTCAGCATCATACAACTCGTGGATTTCAGCAGTCATTGATGGTTGAGTGTTCTTGACTCTGGGTACTGGCTGATGTAGAGAAACAAAGTCCTGGTTGTGCCACAGCAACAGGCTGACAGACCAGCACGGCTGTGAATGAAAACTCTGCTACAGAAACTTGTTGAGCAGATAAACTGAGAAATGGGGGTGAATGTTGTATGTGCTTCACTGGAGGAGGATGTGACCATCTAGGTTTTCCTGTAGCCAATCTGTTGTTCAGAAAACTCTCTGGATCACTTATTTCTGGTGCACATAACTCACCAAAAGCAGGAAAATTTCCAGTGGATTGTCAGATAATTGTTTTTATGACAATGCTAGAGTAGATGCAAAAATGACTTTTTTTTGGACTGTGACCATGACTTGGGGGGAGAGGGGGAAAAGACTCAAATCCCAGTCCTGGTGAAATCAGTGGGAAAAGTGCAGTATCTTGCTTTGCACTATGAGAATTTTAAAGGTGAACTCACATCATTACTTGGAGGGAAAAAAATGAACTTTTGGTTGGAATTCCAGTGATTCTGTAAGTAGGCTTTACTATTAATGTAGGTAAATTTTACCTTCTGATATGTCCTCAAAGGCATCGGTAATGTCCAAGGCCTACCATAGCAATGCATGTTATTGCCTTGAAGGGTATGTCTAGCTAAATTGTTTCAACAGAAGAGGTTGCATTTTGGTAGGCAACCTGCGGTCAATGGCTTTTATTATCACAAATGTCTTTTCTTTGATTCAGTACAACAATCTGTAGCTAGCACTGTTTATCAAGGCAGTGTACAAAAGATGTGCAAAGTATCTCCATTATGACAGAACTGTGAAAAGTAAGGCCCTTTCCTGTACCACAGAACCGAATCGTGTGGACTCACTATGCCATATTTATCCCATTCTAGCTAAAGCTAATTGGATGCAGACATTTTCTGTTATCTGCCAGAAGCTTTACACATTTCCTCTTATTTCTTCTCTTCTTTTTGCATTTTTATCCTACTGTCTGGGACATTTCCTCTCTGTTTACAACCCATGTGTAGTCCCCATCTCCCTTGCCAAGCACACTATCTTTCTATCTCATTCCACCTGCTCTATTCCAGCCCCATTCTGTTGTCCCATATTTTGGTTTCCTTGGCTGGTTAGAAACTAGTATTGGGACAGGTAAGCCTGCTGCTCTGTAACTACAGGTAAGGTGCTGGTTTTGTTAAACCTCCTTGTGAAATTAATTTTTGTCAGAGGACTGATTGGTAGATTTTGTGAGATCCCTGTAAAGATTCTGTCATAATCAGAGAACAAGAAAATTAGAGAACTCCAACCGCAGGAAAGCTACAACCCTTCCTGCAGGCACCATGTTGCTCAACAGTCATCACTGCAAATCTCCACAACTGCTTTTGGCATCATTGCAAAAATTCTGGTTCTGTTATGCTTTGAGTGATTAATGACTAGTTCCAGAGATGTTCTCTGGTGATTCTCACATGAGGCATAAAGGAATCAATTGCCTCAGCAATGTCTGGGAGCAGAGTATGTCAGGGATACAGTTTGCTTCCCTGAGTTTATAATTAAACATCTTATTGCATTCATTGCTCTAAGGTGCTAACCTAATATGTCCTGCATCTGTTTGGCCTGAGCACTGCAGGTTTGCCTTAGCAAACTGGGAGAGTTTAGTAAGAAATGGCTATTAACCACCAAAACTACAAGTATTCTTATGTTATGAAGAATACAATTTAGTCTGATTTTATTTGTTCAGTTTTTTTATATATGCAATAGTATACATCAGAATACTCCAAAGCAACTAACTGTCACTAAAAGTTTTATTTTGAATGCTAGGGAAATTAGCATGAAAAATGGCCCTGATTCTGCTCTATGTAAAGCTGTGTCAGAATAATTCTAACATTTGTACTAAATCTTTCTCAATGTCAACCTTACAGATCAGTACAATTGAGTAGAAAATTAATATATCTTTTTTTTTTCTTGATATTTACACTGGTGAAAAGGAGAGACATTTTGTCTTGTAGTTTTGATCGTCTCAGTTTCTAAATGCATGGTCTTCCGCGAAAAGAGTTTGGGCTTTTTTAATTGGGCTTGATTTAACTTTGAAATGTAAAAATCAGGAAGGATTCCACTTAAAGTGGGAACTTGCAGCCTGGAGCCCAGCAGTGTTATTCTGGCTGATGTTCTATGTGATATGACTGTGGGGAAAATTTGCTGCATTGCCATTCTCTCATTGTCTAAGAGAGAATGTCATATGCATCCATGTATCTACAGTGTGGTGATTCTGTTCGAAGGTGTCTTAGAGAATTCTTTTGTTTAAACAAATTTTTGTATCTCTATTTTTCCATTCTGGGGAAGTATGCATAACAAGATAATATCACAGCAGTTCTTTGAGTTAGGGTATCAATTTCATCGTGAGGAAGAAATGGAGAAGTCAAACGTCTTTTGAAGAGCTGTACTGGCAGAATACATCAGGACCTGACAACCAAGCTTGTGTTTCTTCTCAATGTATAGCTTCTTTCTGGTACATTTTGAAACTGGGGACATTTGGAAGTATCCAAAACCAATTTTCACTGTGTACCATCACACCCAAACTTCTGCTCATCTCAGAGACTTGTTGCTACCTTTGCTCTCCCTCAGAGACCATTGCTCTGTGCCTGATTTCTCCACAGATGTGGCATTTTTGTCAGCTCATGGTGTTTTTCCTGTGAGTAAAGAAGCCAAGCATTTTCTGTGCCTGTGTAGCCTTGATGTTTTGTTTTTCCTGATTTAACAGTGCTATGTACAGGAAAGCCTGCATTCTTTAATATCGAGAGTCAGGAAAGGATTTAAGAATGAATCTGGAGATAAGTTTGCGTTGCACTGGGGCTATACCTAGGCCTCTGCTAAGACTATATTTAAACATTGTTTTCATAAATTGTAATTTCTGTCCCATTGCCTTTCTTCAGGCTCCCTATTTCTACCTGCATATACTATCTTCTGATTTCCAGAGGATTTTGAGGTAGCTGAAGCAGCGGTCTGGCTGGGTCCACTGGGTCCTACATTCCTGTCCTAATAGCCTGCCACTTCCAACACTACTTTATCTGATGTGTCAATGGACCAGGGTTTTATAAAATTATATTTTCCTTCAACACTTCAATCCCCCGGTCTTTTCTCAAGAAAAATTCTTAAGACTACAGAATGTATTGTGCCTGAGGCTTGTAGAGTGATACCCAAGATTTAACTGTGCTGTTTGGCAATTCTTGCTTATAACACACTGAAAAATTATTCACTATGAATCCCACTTGGATCTAATTATGATCTATCAGCAAAGTAGGTGCGAACAAGAAGCTGAGCATTTTAAAACGCATTGTTATTCATTTTAATCAAGGAAAACAATTCGATGGTATTTTAAGAATGTCCCATGAGTTAAAAAAGAGGGGCCCAAAAGTAGTATTTAAAAGCTGTTCCACAAAATCAGCTTCAAAGAGTGTGGTGTGGGATTCCTGTGTTGTGGTTAATGGAAAAGAATATTTCTGTAGACAAACCGAGGTGGAGGATTTGTTCCATGTATCATTTTTCTGCTATGGCACCATGCTTTTTGGTAGTGTTGCTTATAGAATCATAGAAACACAAGCTTGGAAAGCACCTACAGGATCATCTACTCCAACTGTCCTCCTATCACCATTACTATCCCTAAGCTACTAAACCATATCTCGTAACACATCATCTGGATGGCTCTTGAACACCACCATGGACGGTGACTCCACCACCCCCCTGGGCAGCCCATTCCAGTGCCTGACTGCTCTTTGAGAGAAAAAGTTTTTCTTTCTATCTAATCTAAATCTGCCCTGGTGCGACTTGTGGCCATTTCCTCTGCTGAGGTTTAAATGTATGAGAACAAGGTTGGTGCAGGTGCTTTGAGTTTAATACAAAGTTCTTAGCAGATGCTATGTAGCAGTTCACTGTAAAATTAAATTTCAGTGCCATGGTGTCCCTTAGGAACATAAATATCACCACATCTTCTCCCCTTTTATGTCAATTGAATCTGTGATATTCAATAATTTTGCTGTCCTGTGTGGACACTACAAAAGCTTCATCAAATACGGAGTTGAAATTTCTGAGTGCAACTGTGCTATTGCAGGTAGTCATACCCCTTCCCCTAGGCTGTGCTGAACAGTGAGGAGAAGGATGTGCAGGTCAGTATGAGCATCTTGAACTGCCTGGACTATGGTGCTGTAGCCAGGAGCAGTCTCACTCACCTTGGACAGTTGCAGAGATGGAGGCAGAAAGTCAGATGCATCTTACTGATATCTTCCTCTCACGCTTTTCAACTCAGTTGAATTCAAGACAGTGGTGATCTTTTGCTAGGTCCATAGGGAGTATTCTCTGTAAAACACACATTTCTTTGCCTTTTGGAGTATAATTCTACCAATGCCTAACCTTTACTTTGCTCTGCTTCTCTATTTCTACATTATTGCAAAGAACAGCCTTCCAGGTAGCTGTAGAGCCTCCCTTAGCCAAGTGGTTGCAGCCTACCTTCATTGTTCTTGTTGCATTTCTCATGCTTTCCCTGAGGCTGCTTTTTTTTTTTTTAATCAAACAGAAAACTTGTATTTATTTTTTTGTAATCATAGAGGCCATTTAAACAAAATATTTAGTTATGTCTCTCTCCAATTTAAGTCTGGAGCCAGTTTGGATTTGTTATAATTAGAACAAGATTTTCTAAATGACAACATTTTCCAGTATCTTTCAACTGAATCAGAGATTGGAATCTCAACTTCTGTTTATGGCAGACATTCAGAAAAGTCTGTAAGTGTATCTGTAACTCACACTGACTTCAGTGGTGGTGTTCACAGTTCCATACAAACATACGCTTAAGAGTCTTGCTAGCCTAGACCTGAATATCACACAGAGCTTGGGAATTTTGACATGTTTTACCAGTCCAAAGAAGAATTGAAATTATAAATGGCTGTTTTAGGGAAACTCTTAAAAGTAACTGATTTAATTTTTTAATTTCAGTGAAGGTGTATTTCATTGGTATTGTGATTTCCAACTGCATTGAGATAGCAGCAGAGAGTGACCCCAAGTTATAGGGGAGACATGTGAGGCAGGCAGAATGTGCCAGACCCCATGACCGTGGTCTGGCTTGGCTGGGTTTCTTAGTACCAGCCTTGAACTGGAAAGTGCCCCGGACATGGAATGCTAGAAGAAATGACAAGGTACTGCCATAGTCTTTGGAGGCATGTAGAGCCAATGGTTGAATGCACTCCAGACTGCCTTTCACATGGTGCCACTTGTACTACAGAGGCAAATGGCTGGAGGCTGATTTGTTGATGCATTAAGGTGCTCTAATGAGGACAATGACTAATCAGGTGTATGTATCTTTACAAAGTGGTAAATTTTCCACGTAAGATGCAGTTTCTTTTTCATCAGTGCAAGTAAGTAGCCAGTTTTACTGTTTCTTCTCACTGAGGGGAAACACCACTAGTATAGAAACTACTAAGTGAGAGCTTTAAAATGCAGTTTCAAGCATAGATGTGTGAAACAACACTTTCTGAAAGGAGAAGACCTGTGTTGTGAGAAAACCTTTGCTAATCTTGTGCCTTGATTTTCAATTGCTAGAGGGCAGCATTGCATCAACAATGAAAGTATGACCTCTGTAGGCGTGTAAGCATCTTGCTACTGAGTTTAAACTTCTCAAGGATAGCAATGCTTTCTCAGTTTTATGATCATGGCACAGTTAACAAAGCTATTTCTACTTTGATTTTGGTCTCGGTAATCTCAATATCCATGTATCTAAATCACCTATGCTTGTTTTTGGCTTATCATAAACGTTTTGGTGAATAGTTACCTTGTTCACTTTTCTTTGTGCAACTGCCAACATAATAAGTAAAGAAATTATGACATTTAGGAGTAGTTTCCCAAGTTATGTTATTTAGCTCATAACATTATACAGTCAATCAATTTTCTCACCTCCCCAGAAGATGGCATCTACAAAATATTTAAGCATTAGACCCTGCAACAGGGAATGGTTGGATATAAAAGTTGCGACAAATTATTCAGCTTTTGCTGATGGGTGTTGCTTTGCATTCTGTCTCAGAAGGGTTTGTCTCTCCTTTATGTTGTTGTTCTTCTCTGGCTTTTCCTTATTTTGCTGATGCAATGCTTATTGTAAATGCATTTTAAAAAAGCTGAGTGTAGAATCAATTTTGTTCACGGTACTCATAACCAACCAAGTACTGAAACAGTACATAGAATAAATTTACTTGCACAACTAGATTTCCAATTACAAACAATTACAAAATGTAAATATCTGAAATTCCCACAGTATCAATAAAATTAACAAGCTTTCTGTGTCTAGATGCAGCTTTTTAAGACACAGAACTCAGCATAGGAAAATCAATATTCTAAAATGTGGCAAGTGATTTGGGGCTTCTGGGTGGCACATCTGAAACTACGAACATCTCCTAATCGAGAGCTTGCTTGGTGTAGTGCTGCTCTCTGCTTCCTCTGAAGATACATCCTCTGAGATATGTTCCTCCGAATATTTATTTTAATTATGAAGGTTGTTGTTCACTTACCACCTTTCACTGAAATAGGCACAAGTATCTATGGGTCTGCCCCACGCTTCCTTTGGCTAGACTTGCTCCCAGCACACTGCCTGTGTCTGGGGGGCAGACTTCACATTCCAGCCCTGACCCTCGCCATGCACTTTGCATTGAAAAGCTGTCAGCATTCTTGACATGGAACTGGTTGTGAGTGATCAGTTATGCAGAGTTTATCTTGCTAGACAAACTGTGTGCTATTGGGGAATCCTCAGTGCCTTTTAAAGAGAGCTTTATATGCCTTTTGACAACTGTGAATCTAAGGGAAGATAACAAAATTAACCTTTGTCACAAAGTTTCTCTCTTATTGCCTCAGATTTTGTGGCTTCTTCCCTTAAACTTTTCTGATGCCCTTCAAGATCTCTGAGGCCAAGGTTATTCCTTTAACTTCCCCCTTGTGTCATGGATCCCAGGATTCCCCTCTTTCCCTCAAGGCCTGGCTTTAAAGTAGCAGTTTCTCCTGCAGAGTCCCTCATCCCCAGCCTCTCCCTTTTCCCAAAAGCTTTCAGACTCTGAATTCAGAAAGGCAAAATCTGTCAGAGAACACCTGAGACTTAAGATACTCTCTGGATTTATGTCATTACTTGGGCACAGTAGGTATTGATGCTAATGTGAATTTTGTCCACCAAGAAAAAAAAACAAAAACACTTCAACTGTTCTAAATTAGTTTAAAAAAACAAAGCCAGCTTCTGAAGAAGTGCAGAATGGCACAGTACCATTGAAACCAATGGGGCGAACTGGCTTACACCAGCAACAACTCTGCTCATACCGGCCTTTTCTCTCTCTCACTAGAAATGTCTGCTAATAAAAGCACAGCCTGTAATTTGGAAACTCTTTAAGAAGCCAAATTAATCACAGAATTAACTGTAGTGTGGTGAAATGGCAGGATGAATGGGCAGTCAGAAGTTTAGGTGTAGAAGAGTAGGTGTTGAACTTCTGACTGAACTTCAAGCTCATTGCCTTGGGTTGCTAAATGGAAAGACCTGCTTTTGCATATGGTCCCAATTCCAGGTCTGCTGAACTGGAGTCTGGCTCTGCAAGAAGCCCCATGTAGGTAACTGCCCACAGCTCATCAAACCCGCTGCCAGGTGCTGCTCTCAAAGTGACCTTCATAGTGACACAGCTTCTGGAGGCTTGCTGGTCAGCCATGTGAAGTAATGAGGTGGTTTCAGCTCATCCAATAGCCTTCATGGCTGGCCAGCTGCCCCCCAACCCCCACCTACTGATGCGGACTATGGACAGGTGCAGTGAAGGAGCTGCTTGGTCTGCTACTGTTTGCCCTGCTGCTGGGCTTCAGGCTCTGTGGTGCTGAGACAGTTGTCTGAGCCTCTCTCCTACCTCCTGCACCTGCTTCTTCTGTAGCCAACAGCGTTTCCTCTTCCCGTTTCCTACAGAGGGCACTGAAGTAGGTCTCTGGTCCTCCCAGTTCTGACAAGCTGAAATAAACCTTCCCAGGGACGGTTATTGCATCACTGTCCTGTGATTTCTTTCTCTTCTCCCCCGTACCCACTATAAACCAACTCATGCTGCCAAAAAGGAGCGCTGTTCTAATCTCCAGCACATTTCTACAGAGTGAGCAGCAGACTTCAATCTCTGCAGGCTGGCAATCTGCTGTCTTTTGCTAATGCTACAATCAGTTCTTTTTTTTTTTCTTTTTTTTTAACCTCCATGCTTTTATTTGCAGGCTCTCAGTATGAAATTTCTTTTGGTTGTTTGTCTAGTTTTTAGTTTCACAACTGAAGAACAAAAAACACTTTTAGACTTTCTTTTAAAAACTTTTTTTTCCTGGGAAGCAAAAAGCAGCCAAAGACACAGTACTGAATAAGCCCAATTATGTTGCATTCTTGTGGCTGGGTAAGACACAGAGCAACTAAAACAAACTAACATAAACAGGGAAAGCCAAATTAAATACTTACATTCATATAGTGCAAGAGGATCCTGGGCTCAGGAATGTAATTCAATCTTTATTTATTTTTTATGTAGACGGTGCATAAAATTGCTGGATATCTTTGCAATGCAACTCTATGGTAGTGGAATACTTTTTGACTAAAGATTCAGCTAGCATAGTGTTGTAAGAGGACTAAATGTTTGCTCAGTGTGCAAGAGAGCTTTGCCAAATCTAAAGAAAGGATCACTGAGTCAGTCATGGCTCTTCATAATACAAAAGCAAATTATCAAATGGATACCTGACACCAAATGGGGAGAGAGAATGTGGGTGTCTAATTGACACATACATGGTCTGCTCAGCATTGGAAGTGTGAAGTTCTACTTGAAGAAAAAATGATTGTGGTATGTAAGGAATGCAGATGTTTATCTATATATCATTGCCACTGGGCCTTCTCACAGCCCTGCTAATAACTGTGCTGCAGAAAAGCTTTTGGACTTTTCCAAAACAAACCTGACCTTGCTATCACTCCCCACTCCAGTGTGCTTTGTGCAAAGGAAGATACATGAAAAAGTAACTGCAGCTTAGCATAGACGTTAAGAAATGGCTATAGCACAGTATTTTGTAGTTGAAGATCGGGATAGAAGGATTTCTTTTGGAGGCATTGCTGTTAACTGACAAATTATACACTCTGTGCTTGTGATTGATGCACCATCTCTAAGGTCTGTGAGCAACGTATCAGATGGTAGCAATTGATCCCTGAAGCACCAACACACAAAGTGGCTATTTCCTGCTGACAGGTTGAATTGAAGAAGCTGCAATTTATTAAATACATTGCTAGCTGGTTTCCTGCGCACACAAGTGCTGGAAGCCATTACTGGGACCCTAAGGCAATGAAGGAAGTTTGAATCTTAGGCACAAATGAAACAGAAGGTGCATCATAATCTTCATCAAACAATGGTCCAGTTAAGACCTGTGTGGATGATGAGAGTTTCCATGTTTATGCACCATTATGAAGGAAGATCCTAAGGCTCCTTATATATAACTGTGGAAATGTATGAAGGACCAGAGATTTTTCAGCTCTGCTAGCTTCTTGTCCTCTCAGTGTTGAGTTCCCACCATGGTTTTTCAGTAGGGAAAAGGTGATGAGCTTTTTCATGGTGAAGTGTCTATTCCTATGAGACATTCCTAATCAAATTGGATTTGGCTTTACTATTTGTAAATATCTCTGCTGGTGCTGTAGAAGGAATGCTCAGTGCATTCATACCTGGACATTAGGTATGTCAGAGCTGTTATGGGAGTGATTGCAGGAGCTACCTTCCTGTTCATGAGGCACAGCTGCAGTCTTGTAAGAAGAATTTCCAGGGCTGCTGCAGTTGTTGGTAGGATTTACCTTTTCTCTATCTCTGTAGTGGAAATGCCAGGTCATGTCTTGAAACAGTGAGCACCTGGTGGAAAGGCAGGGCCAACCCAGGGAACTCAGGTGCATGCAGTGCATCTGAGTGACAGGAAGGGGTGGATCCTGGCTCCACCCCTTACAGACCTCGTTTAAGGGTTGGCAGGGAAGGTAAGGGAATCTTGCTGGAGATCTCTGTATGCCTGAGGTCTTCTGAAGGTAAACAGCTTCTTTCCTTTGTTTCTGTGGCTGTCGCATTTGAGCAAATCCTCAAATGCCTAGGTTGCTTGCTGCAGCCTCAAACCTTGCTGCTTGGCTGCTGTTGCTGTGCTTTCCATCACATAGCAATCTTTCTCTTTTGTTCTGAGGATTGGGGGTTTCTTATCTAAGTGATCCATGTTGCCATCCATATTGGGATGGGTAGTGGCATCCTAAATGGCACATGGATGGTCATCATAGAAGAGGGGTCTGGGTTGTGTTGGCAGTATATATATACATTATCCACCCTATTCTCTACTTTCAAATCCCATTAAAGATTTCAAGTCTTAGATCTGAGAGAAGCTGATAACATGAGTGTGTTGCACCTACTTACATTGCATAAGCAGGCCAGGTGATGGGGTAGGGCATGAGCACTCTGGCCTGGATAATAAGAACTGCCAAAAAATTGTTCTCTCAGTAGTACTTAAGCATATGCCATTAGTGTGTGGGCTCCAGGCTTAACAGAATTTCTGGACCTAAATGAGTAGCCTCCATTTCATCCTGCTGTCAGGGAGCAGCTGTAGGGTTTTGCTGCACAGAGAATGTAGCACCTGCCTTGTCTGGCAGCAACGCTTCCTCTGCATTCATCTGCTTCCTGTGAGGAAACCTCCAAGTTCTATGTAGTGGACCATGGTCAGAATTAACTGCGTGAACTTGATGTTCATGATTTCTTTCTCTGTGGTATTTCTAGCAAATTGGGTACCTGAGTTGTTAAGCAGCTGGGATATTCTACAAATAGATGCATGTTTTGTGGGGGTTTGCAGGATGTACAGCATAATCAATGCTCAAGGGAAAGCCAAGAGAACAGCTGGAGCCTTGCTCAGAGTGGGAGAGCTCCATTCTGTGAAAGGTAATGGAAAACTTCACTGTTTTGCTTTGGTGCTGAGTAACTTGATCTATGTGGTTATTTTTATTCTTTTCTGTTTACATTCTTAATGCCTTTTTCTGATATATTTTTTTTCAGTGTATGTATACTTTTCCCTCCCTTCTCCTGTGGGCTCCTGGGCAAAATTTTGCTAAAGCCTTTTCCCCCTAAAAATGTTGATAAATGTAGATTAAAGATAACTGTTTTTGCAAGAGACCTGTATTCACCCTTTTGCTCCCTGGATGAAGATTGCTGTGGTTTATATACATGCAGCTGCTGTTTAATGAAAGCCCATGTCTGCCCTGGCTTTAATGTCAGTCAACAGTAGTGAAGCTGTTAAACCTCTCTGTTACTTCTTCCTTCTGTCCTATGGATGCATGAAATGATGTGTGTAAGTAGATTGAGAAACAAAGAAACGAAAGCACAGTTTTCAGTTTTTCTGTGTGTTTTCAGTCCTCTTTAAGAGAGAAGGATGTGGAAGCCTGTTCGTGAAAGAAGTGGGAGAGCCTGGGCTCTCTGCTTGTGTGAAGCAGAAGCTCATGTCCAGCTTGCAGGGTTCAGGAGGCCCTGCTTTCTAGAGGGCTTTTTTTTCTTTTCTTTTTTTTTTTTACATGGCTGTTCTAAATGATAGATGAGATAAATGACTATAGCTACACGTTTTTTTTTTATTTCTATGGGACTTGGCATTAGAATAGGAAATCTGTAATATAAATTAAAAACAAAACCAAAAGACAATCAACAGGAAAAAAATTGACCTCTCTTTGAGTGCTGTGTAGGCTTCCAAAATTGCATCAGCTCAAGTTTGTGGTTTATTATGTGGGCTCCTCTTGATAACTTCTGAAACTTCATCCAAATGACCTCTTCAGATCCTGGGTGGAGTAACACGAATATGATGTAACAGACCTGAGGTCAGCGCATCTCCTCCCAGTGTGTGGTCTGTGAATAATATCTGGGCCTGTGGGTCCTAGAAGCAGTGATCTCTCTCAGAAAGAATTTAAAAAAAAAAGAGCACTTGTATCACAGTTAATACTCCCATTTCCTCAAAGAAGCCATTCACTGTGGAGTAGGAAGGAATATGCCTTTTCAACATCCATCTTTCAAAGAGCACTCAGCAGTGCAGGCTCTCTGAGGGCTGGAGCCGGGTACAGAAGTCATGTGGAGACAATTTAATAAGGTCTCTATTTGATATGAGTGCTTGCAAAACAAAACATTTTCGTTGTGATGCTTACAAGTGGCTTTAATTGTAATCTTTGAGCAGTGTTAACCACAGAGAGGTTGTAAAACAATAGCTTCTCTCTAAACATAAGTTTAAGAGTATTGTTTTAGATGTTGCAGATTTTAGGATGTCAGCTGTGGTGTTGTCTTGCCTCTTTTCATAAATGTATTCTGTAGAAATACTGGTAGCTTTAGGGGGAACCAAATGGATATCTTTTTTCAAACCAAATGGAAAAATTTGGTGTGTATGCTCTATTCCCCAAAATGTTGTTTAGGTTTGATATGTTAAGTACCGGTGTTTAATGGAGAAGTTCTACATCTGTGTCCGTGATATTGTCCCTTGCAACGTAGAGCACTATTGCTGTAATTATTTTATCTGGTGCTTTTATTTACACGCTGTAGTTTCAGGTTGTGAACTTTATACTGTAAAAATTAGTCTTGACTCAGGTGGTTGAGATAAAGCCTATGGGTGGCTTCACAGTAATAGTGGACCCGGTATATGTCTCTGTGGGGTTTCAGATAGAGGCTTTTCCAGTGTCTTAAATGGGAGAACTTTTTATTAGTGCTGTTGTGATCTCCTCTGCTTGTGCTGTGGCTTTAAGTGTTCTGATGGGATCTGGAGCACTGTCATGTCAAGGCTTAATGGAGGAAAGAAGCTGTGAAACTGGTCTGCAGCATGCTTTGGAGCTTCAGATAGGTGCCTTCCGTGTACTTTCAGATGGCTAATGAAGGCTATGTTACATGTCATCAACATGCAACATGTAAGTTAAATAATAACTTGTGATAATGCTTATCAATATATCCCTAAGAGTGATTGGCCAGGCTTTGTGACATATATTGTTTCTGTTTTGTTAGCAGAAAGACCCTTTTACCAGAGGATATTTAATCATCTTTCACCTCAGGTATATTCCTCCTAATGTGCCTTTGAGTGCTTGTGTATATGTTTGCCTGTGCCTAGGATCTTCTGTACTTACTCAAGAGCAGTGTCCAGTTCTGTGTATAGCAGTTGGGCATTAACCAATCTAACTGCCTAGAAGACTTATCTTTTTCCTAGGTTAGAGATTGTTTGTTTAAAAAAAAAAAAATAAAAAAAAAAAAAATAATCAACTCACTACACATTTTCCTGGGGACAGAGTTCCAGGCCTATTCTCTCTAAGAAGAGATTGATGGAAGACATATAGATAGGAGAAAAATAGGCTCTTCTGGACAGTGACTCTGAAGAGGAATCTTTATGTGCTTTTCATTGTTACTTGCTCAGTCCTGGAAAATCCTGACTTTTCACCGATTGCTGCTGCAAATATGAAATATTGCAAGCAGGATGGATTTCAGTTAGAAATCGAGAGGAAGAGAGACAATAACTTGCTTTCAGCTACCCACTGGGACCTGGGCAGGGGAACCTGCAAGTGAGGAGCCAAAAAGAGATGCTTAGAAACTCCATTTGTGGATAAAAACAGTCACTATCAGTTATCATGAATAATCTGTCGTCTTCACGTTAGTTTATCATTTTTTTTAATTGAGTTGACAGTGTCTATTTCTCTTTAGAGTTGGTATTGAATTGGATAAGCATGCTTTCTGAAATGAAGAGCGCATGTTTTCATCTATTTTCCCTGAATCTGGTGGTAAATTTGTTGCACATTAGAGTATAATAATGAAATGCTAATAATCAAACAATCTTTTTCTTTGCCTTAATATTTCAGAATATAGCCTATGGTGTGGGGGGGCAGAATGGTGAGGCCGGACTCTTTTCAGTGGTGAGTGCAGACAGGACAAGGGGAAATGGCCAGAAACTGGAGCATAGGAAGTTCCGCACAAACATGCGCAAGAACTTCTTTACAGTGAGGTGACGGAGCACTGGAACAGGCTGCCCAGGGAGGTGGTGGAGTCTCCTTCTCTGGAGATGTTCAAGACCTGCCTGGATGCCGACCTGTGCGACCTGCTGTAGGGAACCTGCTTTGGCAGGGGGTTGGACTCGATGATCTCTGGAGGTCCCTTCCAACCCCTACAATTCTGTGATTCTGTGATTCTGTATCTATGCACTTAAGATGTCTTTGGCAAGCTAGATCTCTGAGGAGATAACATGTTTGAGTAAGCATGGTTTATATATAATGAAAAATAAAGTGGTTGTTCTAGGTATTGACACTTGGCAAGCACTGAACTGAAAGTGGGAGTGCACATAATTTTTTAGAGGTATGGATAGATTGGTCTGAGTTACTTTTTATTAAAATTATGCAGTAGTGCTTAGTCATACCTCAGATGCAGGTGCTGGAATAAAAGCAGATTATCCTCCAGAGGTAAGAATCGCCTTTATTCCATTAGTGCCTGTGCAATGAAAACCAAACTGGAGGGATCAAATTGCTTTAATTCCATTGGTACAATCTTTGGACAAGGCCTTCTCTGTGCTATTGAGCAAGGAAGCCTTATCTCCTACTGGCCAAGACTATGTGCCGTTTTACTGTGGGTAACTAAAATGTGCTGCTTGTAATTGTGTTCATTTATGAGTCTTAATCTGGTGAATAACTACATTTTCCTGCAGTTGTGTTCTCTAAATCATGTAAGCCAGCAGCAAGCATGTGCCTATCTCTTATGGAAATAACTTGATAGAAGCAGAATTCACAGATCCTCCTACCCAGGGCTTTGTAAATACAAAGTGAAACCTTCTGATGTATGAAGTCTATACAACTGAGTGATAAACCTTACAAAAATATATTCCATATTTCAGAAAAGACTTTTCCCTTGCCATGTATGTCCTTTCCTTTGCCCTTCAATTAAGTCTGTAGAACACACAGAAATATCGTAGTGAATGTAATTTAATTTTTCTCTTGCTTTATTGCTGCTTAATTATGTCCCTTCTAACGTTAGTAGGAGAGAGTCAAGCTGTAGCAGAACTCAACCAGTTCAACGTGTGTTTTTGTTGGCTCTGCAAAAAATGCTTCCATGTATTGCCACCAGTGGGTGCTTTACCGGAGCAGGGCTGACTCACAGAGCTCAAGCACGTTCTTGCAGCCGCTGAATGCGAAGGCATATAGCTCCATGATACAATGCCTCTTAGTGGGATTCTTCCAGTGTGTTCACTGCCAAGAGCAATAGAAGATCTCGTTCCTGGTAGACTTTAATTGAGCCAAGCTTTCTTTGATTTGAAAGTTAGTTTTGCCTCAGCAATGAGTAGAGAACTAGGCCATACAAATAGTTCCTGTATAGATCAAAAGGCTGTTGTATGTGGGTATTAACAGCTAGCATTATTGATATTAATGAGGAGACATACTGAGCTTACCATCTGCAGATGCTGGAGTGGGTGGATTAGATTTGGGTTTTAGGGAATTGGAAACAACCTGATTTTTTTTCTTTTTTTCTATTTGGCTAATTATGAAATGATTCTTAAAACAGATAAGAGTGACTAATTTGCCAATGAATTTAATGGGATGAAAGGCAAGTACAAAAAGAAGCAAACAGAGAAAGCATAGGAAAAACAAACAAACAACACAAGAGCATAGTGTGCATTTAATAATGTGGAATTTCTGTAGGTACCATAATGAAAATTTTTCCCATGACCACTCAGGTCATTTTCTGGTTTTTGAAGTCCAAAATTCAATTAGAATTTGAACACAATAAATATCAATTGCAGCGTTCATTTTTGCTGGCTTGTACATGAATACTTATATGTCATGTGTCAGCAAATAAATCTGTGGTTCACAGGAGGAAATGTATGTATGGGTCTTGTTACCTGTCCTGTTATGTAACTGATTATTACATATTTTCTGCTCATAGGGAGCTACATCTTAAGTTTCTAAAATAGAAAACAAATCTTCATATTATATTTAGTTTGGAGAGTTGCATGGTTTTTGCTAGTGGCTCTTTCTGCTTGCTGCTGTGAGGAAAAACCTTCAGTATATTGTGTGCTGACTGTGACAGTGTTGCTTTTCTGACATTTTGCTTGTTTTAAAGAATGAGAGAGGCCACAAGCAAAGGAGCATGCCAGGCAGCTTTGGCTGCTGCTATAGCAAGCCCTTGCTTTTAAAGGGAGAGCTGACTGTAGGTTTTCTTGGTGTTACAGATCACATACCGTCAGTGATAGCTGACTTGCTTAAACGTGAAGATGAATGTGCTAGTATGCTATAAAGAAGAGTAAGCTAACTTGTGGTGATTTCTGGTACCAAGGGCCAATTCACCCTTTTGGCCATTTAAGAGGAACTTTCTGTGAATATAATTCACTTGTCATGTTTCCTATGATTCCTCTTCTACCATCAGTCCCTCATCTTTTATGGAAGACTCTTTCCAGCATCTTTGCCTGTTAGGCTAGTTATCTGGTGTGTTCTCTTTCCTCCTTACAAGATCTCATTTTGACTGTGCATCCTTAGGCAGCAAGAGCGTGCTTTGTGAATGTAGGGATTGCTTTGCTGCATTCTGCAGAGAGCCTGTAAGCTGTAGGAGAGATGCCATGCTGTGGTAACAGGGCAGCACGTCGTGGAGGTCTCATCTGCAAGGAGCCCTTTGTGTTCCAGAAACAGCATACAGCATAGTGCAGTTCAACTTTAGCTGGGTTTTCCACGTTCGGTAAGCAAGTGGGGGGAGTGTATGGAGGAATTAGTTTTCATCTTCTAAGGCTCGCGTTGTGTAGGAGGTTTCCTCTGCTTGTGCACAAAGGTGAGTTTCCACTTTACTTGTAGCTGCCCAGGTATCAGGTAGGTTTGTTTGGGATTGCGTGCAGGCCTTGGCAGAACAGCAAGCACAGCGCGGCCGGTGCTGCTGCTGACATGCTGCTGGCGTGACTCTGAGGAAATGGCACCTCTGTCCATGTTTGAGGAGAGCTGAGAGGAGTAGGCTAAGAGCAAGGCCGACACAGCATCCAACCAGCAGTATGACAGAGCTCTTCCCCTCTGTTTTCATGGAGCTGCCATAAAGTCAAAGGGACTTGCTTGAGGCTCCACTGAAAATCAGTGGCAGCTCCAGCACTGAGTCTCCTGAGTCAAAGCAGTGCCTGAGCTCCAAACCTCTGTGCTGCTCCATAAGCCTCCTATCAGCTCATTACATAATGTTAGCCTGATTAACAACGATCGTTTTTTTCTAACCAGAGCCAATGAACCTTGGGCTGCTTCGGAGAGGAGGGTTGCATTACATGGTAATTACAGGATGCAAGAGCTCTCCAAGAACATTTTAAGTTGAATGTATTTGATATTATGCAGATATAAAAAGGCTGCAGGTGGCTGCTCTCTCAGCTTCACCTCTTGACTTTTGGACTGTGCTTCTACAGAGGATTTTCAAACACTTCTATGCTGGGACAACAGATGATGGAAGGTTGCCCAGATACAACTTGTATCCTACTGGGAGGAGAAGAAATGGCCATCCTCATGTTCAGCTTCTCTGTGCATGAGTATTTCTTCCTGGCCAACAGTCATAGAAAATAAATAAACAAAAGAACTGCACTTTCAGTGAAAATTCCTTCTTAAGTAATTTGGTAGAACAAAGGGCTTCAAACAATCTCAGGAATAAGCAATAAGCTACTGACTGACTATACAAAAAACTTTAAAAGTAATGTGGAAGTATCTTACTGTATATAGGAAGGCTTTTTTATTTACTCTACTTAAAAAAAAAAAAAAAAAAAAGCATATATTACCCTTTAGGTTTTACTTTCTTTTAGCATGCTAGGGTGTGAGACTGAGGAAAAACTGGGTTGTTTCTGTTTTTGCACTTCATTAAATGATGAATCTTATCAATTGTGTATGCTTTTATCATATTCTGTTGTAGAGATAGTTGTAAGTTAGACGTCATGTTGGGCTCATCTTGTCCAGGCATTGATTTCAGTATGTATTGGAACTTCCTTTAACATTTTCAAGAAAGGTTTCTTTCATTGCTACTAAACTTGGAAGGCAGACAAATGAAGTGGATGAAAAATATTTGTTTGGATCATGGCGTGTAAGAAAGTGATCTCAGTTCAATAGCCTGTCCCACGGTGTTTGCTTTTGATGTCGTTATTTTCTGGAAAATCCTTAACTTGCTATAAAATGTATGATTAGTGAAGTGCTTCAAAGCAAAGGATTCTTTCCTCCCACTTTTGATTATTTGATAGATTCTTAACATAATCATATGGTTAAACTGATTATGCAAAACAGGTTTTTTAGCAATTAATATTTGAGTGAAAGCCTGCTCTAAAGTGAAACCGTAATGGATCACTGTTATGCTATCAGATTTTGTAGAGGATGTTTAGCTAAGCTTATTCTGTACAAACAAAGAAATGAAAAACAGGCTTGAAAAACTCATCAGTTTAAGACTTTTCTGCTGTGGAATATCACTGTCTTTTCTGATGCCATGGCAGCTTTGTCTGCAACTCCAAATCTTTTATCTTTGAATATTTTTACATAATCAGTGCTTTTTCACTGTGATCATAAGGTTTCATTATTTTTCTTAAAGCTGTTAAAAGAGAGAGTGGTACTTTGGCATGGATTCACAACGAGCTTTGATGAGTTCCAGAGAAGTGACTGTTATACAAATACAAGGAATGAAAAGAACTTGTTATCTTTAACAAGACCTTGATTGGATGTAATAAAAGTTCCTTGTTAATTTACTGAAGTTAGCAGCTATGCTGGTAATGAATTTATAATCAACAACATTTGATCTTCTGCGGAAGTTTTTACCCCTTTCTCCTCCCCCCCCACCCCCCAAATGTTTCTGGAGAGAGTCCAGATAATTTTCTTTAATAGGGATTACAACTTTAAAGGAGCACTGCTTTACGGCGACCCTTTTTGGCCGTTTATCAGAATACTTATGCAGCTGGTGAATGTAACTACAGAATTCTGCGGAGGGATGACTGTTTTTCCTTAAACAATCTCTGGTCTCCCCGCCCTGCCATGGGCAGCACATTGTTTACAGCAACACTGACAAAATAAAGAATCACAAAAATGAGTTACGTGAACAGGAAAGCTTTGATTGTGCGGGAATAGCTCCAAAAATGTCTTCTGTTTAATGCATGTTAAGTGCAGTCATTATCATAGAACTTTCAAGTAATTCTACCCAAATAGACATAACTTGTTTTTTTTAACTAATTGTGTTCCATTTAGAGTTCTGAGAAATTGTCTGTACTTTTAACATAAATTAGGACTGACGTTCACATGAGTGCTGCCACAAACGCTGTTCAAGTATTGCGCTGTGTTTGTAGGCAAGCTTTCCTGTTGACTCACTTGGATTTTACGGTCCTTTTTACGAACTAGCAGTGCTGGAATTCAAGGTTTTGCTGGGGAGGAGGTCGCGTAAGTGTTGTTTTATTTGTTGTTTTTTTTGTAAAAGTCACCGAATCAGTCCTAAATTCCCTCAAGTTGCAACCCCTGCTATGTACTATCCTGTTCTGCTGGGGTGAGCACCAATAGCACAGTGACAGATGGACAGGGCAGACAGACGGCCCCTGTAATCCATCCTATGCCGTTTTTATAAGTCTATAAAAATGCAATAAAGAAAAAGGTCTCATTAGGTAGAGGCAGGGGGCTGATTGATTTGCAGGCCACACTCATTTTATAGCTGCCTTCTGTGTGAAAGTCCATCTTACAGTGTGACTTTACCCTGTTTGCATGGCTTGTTTAGTCAGAGTTAATTTACTTCTGGTAGCGTTGAGCATTATTTGTGTTTTTGTGGTCACTTCTGTCCCAGTTTGGTACCTAAGTATGGACTCATTCTCAGTTTATTTTGTACAAATGAAGCCCTTAAGCCTGAGGTCAGGAGGAAAGCTGGGTGACACACTTCTTCAAGTGTGCTGTCTCTGAAGGCAGGAGCTGGGTAATTGAAAGGGAAACTTAAAACCATCAGAGCTCTCATTTCAGCTTGCTTGTATTTTTCTGCACTGCAACAAAGAACACCTCCAAACGCTGAGAGAAAATGCTCTGTACGCGGCCAGTCTGGGTGATTCTCAAAGCATTCCACTTTGTCTTTTGCTGTGCAAGTGTTTCTAGGGAAGGGGCTTTTCTCTGGAGAAGAAATACAAGCACGTAACTTTAAAACGATGAGACAGAGCGACTGAGGGAGCCGGCTGCGCCAGCCGTGCAGCTTTCCTCAGGCCATGCCCACTGCCATTGCCGGCAGCCACCCTCACTGCCCAGGCGGGGAGGTGAGCGGGACTGAGCAGATGGAGCGTCTTGCCACACAGGATGCATTTTTGGGAATACAGCCCAAAGAAATGATGACAAATTCCTACAGATGTACTGAGGAATCAATCTTAAGGAACTGCAGTGGTTTTTATTCGTATAAATGATATTTCAGTGACTGAGCTTTCCCTCGGCTCTCTCCTGTGTCTGTGAGTTCTAGGCATTCTTGTTTGGTGTCAATTATTTTCCTTTTATTTATTTTTAAATTCCTGCTTTTACATTGTATTGGATAATACTAATACTTAATAAGAACAGCAGTTGATGAACATTTGTAGTAAGTTAAGGGAACAGACCGTCTTCAATTAAAAATACTTGTTAATGCTAGTGGAAATTGTTTCAAAGTATTTAATAGTATTAATGCTCTCCAAAGTTTTCAGTCTTGAGTTCTGTTATTTGGCAAGTTGCAAGCTCTCAGAACTTAACTGAAGATCATTCAATCACTTACTCTTTCTTACTGGATATCTAAAAGTTCTCTTTAGCGTTAAGCATGGAGGTTGGTGGCCCTGCATGTGGCAGGGGGTTGGAGATTCATGATCCTTGAGGTCTCTTCTAACCCTGGCCATTCTGTGATTCTGTGATTCTTCAACCTTAAGAGAATAAAATAAGAATAGTGGCAAACTTAAATAACTTTGTTCTAGCCAAGAATTACTTGCTAAATTGATCATCATGCCAGAAAAGATTTGAGTCTTGAGTTCAAGCAAGGAATTCCAGTTACCATTGTAAAACTTTCCTCAGAGTCCTCTGGAAAAAAATTATATGTCTATATATATCTGTTCCAGTATTTAGTTCAATCTCAATTTGTATGTTCTTATTATTATTACGCTTACTCTTCATTATTGCTGTTGTTGTCTTCCTCCCCTCCACTTCCTTTTTATTCAGAGAAACAAGCAAGTAAGCAAGTGACTCCCACGTGATACAGTTAACCACCCAACTCATCCTTACCCTTTGATACTATACATTCACCCCCGGAGTTGGTTCTTCAAAGCCGTAGACTGGATTTGAGGAGCCAATTTCTGTTAATTTTAATGGAGATTGGACATCCATCCCCTGAGGCAGCTTTGAAAAATCTCCACCAGATTCATTATGGCTCTTCTTACAGGCAATAAGATGTTTACCTAGTTATGTAGCTGCATTTCCTTAAGCACTGCTGGCTTAAAGTTAAAAATCATCTTCCTCAAATGCAAAGTGCACCATTTCTCTCTGCAGCTGAATCTTGTTTCATTTCTATGCAGTCCTCTATAGAAAACAATTTCAAAAGAGGAAGGCAGTTTTGAGGAGGAACTAGTAGATCATCCTTCTTGCATGTAAGCAAATAATACCTTTTTGTTTGACATGTAGCCTGTAACAATCAGTTATATTCTTTTCTCCTTTTCTGGATTCTGCATTGACAGCTGTCTTCAGAAAGCTGATTTCCTTCCATTCTGCTCTGAATGATTTATTTATAACATATTTCATCTTAAAAACAGAGGCTTTCAAAACAAAATTACTGAACCAGGGGAGGGAAAAGAAAGGAGAGAACTGTTTATTCTAATAGAACTAATAAACAATAAACCTGAGAACATTTTCTATTCCTTAACACGTACCTGGCAGAAGTCTGGATTCACTTTCCCATGCACTGGTATTCTTCCCTCTGAACTGACTGAGAAATAAGATCAAATCTCAATTCTTTATGTTAGGCTAGTTTCCTGAGGAGTATCTGTTCTGCAAACATTTCCTTTGAAAAAGCAAAAGTTTGCCATGGATATAAACGGAAGTATCCCTAGTTATAGCAATGTGGATGGCTGCTAAATTGCATTTAAATTGTCCTTGTTTAATATATGTTCTGCGCTGTCTCCCATGTATATATCCCTTAGTTATGGTTTTGTCAGATTTGTTTTTTAAAACGTATTATAAATCTGATTTCCCCCATAAACCAGTCTGGAAAAGGCCATCTGTACTGGATACTGTTTTTAGTGACTTGACACTTTGGCTCTTTTATGTCGTGAAACGAGTTTTAATTTTCTTAACATAGGCCAGGCATGGTACATAAACCTCTTCCCCCCAGGGAGGCTTTTATGTTTGATTCCTTTAGTGGCAAAGCTTTTGAATTTCTCCCCTTGATTGACTTGATTATGATCTTACCAGTATATATCCTTCATGTTGATGAATTCCTGGTAGGCATCCTCAAAGGAGTTTACAAGCCTCAATGCTAGATGAAACAGAAGAATTAAATTGTCCTTGCAAAAACTGCTACTAGTGAAAATAGGAAGTGCTGAGGATTTACTTATTCTTTAAGTATCTAATTTGAAATACCGAGGAAAGGCTCCTTTTTAGAGAATTGATGCTCCAAGGTTTCTGCCAGCTGACTCTGAAGCCGCACAAACTCAGAACTGAATTTGGAAACGTGGGCACCAAACCCTATAGATATTGTTCTAGTTTGCTCTTCTCAAAGTGACCACCGTGACTTCTACAGTGACTCCATACTTCATCTTTCCATTTACTTACCTTTCATGGTAGGTGTGCCAAGGGGTACTCTGAGATACTGTCCCTAGGGCTGAGAAAGCCACAGTGAATGCAACAATACTAGAAAACACACAGACAAAACCAGGGAAGATATTTTGACCTTAACATCATTTTCATTATTGGGTTTCTAGTGTAAAGAAAGATTATTGACTTTTTTTGCGTGTGTGTTCAGGAAGGAGAGTCTTTTATTGGCTCTCGCTAACTCTTAGTAATCCACCCTGATCAAAGGAGCTGTAATTTTTTGGTACTTAGCTTTACAGTTGTTTGTCTTTATGATCTGAAACTTCTTGAAAATTCTCACTTTCTTAATGGATCTATGAGGACTGCTCCGACAGTAATGCCTCCTGTTTTATTTTGGCCCAGGATGTCAGAGGTGGATGTTGGTGGGTTGGCAGCAGAGGTTGAACCTTCCCACCAATATGCCATTATGTTTTGTTGCTGTGTGACAGATGGCAGCAGAGGGACAGTTTGACAGAATGGCATCTGACATGGAAGTGGGATGAAGCCAAGGGGTGGAACTGAATTCTTCCATGAGGCAAAAATGGCACCCACTGACATCCATTGATGCTTGCTGAACCAACCAGTGGGTGTGAGCACAGTGAGGTGGTGGGTGATGTGTTTCAGCAACAGTGGCAGCAATATGGAAGGCAAGCCATGTTCTGGATGGCCATGCACAGCTGTCATGCCATGAAATGAAGCTCATCCATATGAATTGGTAGATTACGATGAAGGAATTGTGTGCAGAGCTGAACGTCAACTTCAGTGCATTGAAAACGATAGTGGCACTGTTGGAATATCAGAACGTTTGTGCCAGGTGGGGCCCACAAATGCTCACGCAAGAACAGAAAGGACACCGTATGCACATTTGTCAGGACCTATTGAGCCTATATAGGGCTGAAGTGACAGTTACCCGAATCTCATCATTACTGATGACAAGACCACTACAATAGGAGTAAAAATGGCATTCCTGGAGTAGTGATGTGTGAGTTCTTCATCAAAGAAGTTGCAGATGCAGCCTTCAGTAGGTAAAGTGATGTGTGCTGTCTTTTGGAATAGGAAAGGGGTGATCCTTCTGGATTTCCTGCAGCTCAGATAAACCATGGGCTCTGACAGCTACGTTGTGACTAAGGTGAAAGCTTGAGCTTCCAGAGACAGGTCAGAGAGGATGACATCCTTCCTCTTGCAGCATGCTAGTGCCAGGCTTGTGCCACCTTGAAGACCATGGAGCACGTTGCCAATCTTGGTTGGACTGGGTTTGACGCCTTCTGTCTTCTATCTGTTCAGGCTGATGGAAGATGAACTGTGTGGGCAACATTTTCCTAGCAGTGATGGGAGCAGCTGTGAAGCAGTGGGTCATCTTCACTGGTGCAGAGTTTTACAAATGCAGCATGCATGCTCTTGTTTATCTCTGGAATGTTGGTGACTGTGTTGAGAAGCAGTGTTTTGGGGCTGATAATCTGCTCTATCAAATAATACTATTGCAGTCTTGATATCTGTTGTAGTTTCCATGGAAATAAATAGGTGGTATTATTTTTGGAGCCACCCATGCAAGTCGGATGCTGCTAAAAATCTAGGAGAGGCTTAAGAAAATCTGTTAGCTAAGTGATGGTAAGTCTGGATGCTGCACCTTTAAACACGGAATGTCTGCTTTGAGCAGGAAAGAGTCAAGAGGCATTTCCAGTAGGACACTGGAGCCAGACTGACCTGCATCTTCCCCTTTTGTGCTTTCACACCCGTATAAGTAAAGAGAGATGATTGGAGAAGGGACCTAACTGGGGAAAAGCAGGATTGTCATCATATTTTTCACATACTTCCCCCCTCTCCCGTCAGAAGACTATAGCCTGAGAGTTATTGCAGAGTAATTCACTTAGACACGAATTAATAGTAAAGATCTGCAAGGGCAAACAAGAGAAACATAGATGTAAGCTGCCTGAACACAGGTATAACTTTAGATCTGATCATCCATATGTATAAATTATTTTCTAGACTCACAAAAAGTAAATACTACAGAAATGCATTACAGGAAAGCGGGAATGCCTCAGTGCAGAGCTTCCCATCTCTCCCCATACACTGGCTGTAAGTCTCTCAGCTGTCATTGTCATTGTTGTTAGAGCTGCCTGAAAACATTCCAAATTTTATGAAAACTGTCATGACCTCTTTTCCTGACTTGACAAAGAAAGGGATGCTTTTTTTAGGGTGGAGAGGAGTGTTGTTATCACTAGTGAAAGCAAGTTTCTTTTTTTAAAAACTGTTTTAATAGTTGTTTCTATTCTGGTAGGTCTGTGTATATGGAAAATGATGCCAGAATGCTAACAGTGCATACTGCCAGAAATCAGTTCTGATTTCCCTCTTTTGTGCTGTCCTCTTATAAAAGTGAAATGATTAGTGTTTTAATTATTGCTTCTCTTATTCATGCAAGTTTCTCATCTATTTTTAACACTCTGGACATTGGCAGTCTCCTGCAGTAGTTTTTTTTTCAAAGACTGTGCTGGCAGAAGAAAGTTTTAAATCAGTTTTGAATTTGCTACTCCTCAGTAGAGCAAAGGAGAAGGACAGCAAGGGTTTGGTAAGGTCTTGGGGTGCAGCTGGTTCCCAGGGTAACTTTTTTGATCTTAAACCATTAACCCTTTTACATCCATCCAAACCATTTTATCCCCAGAGCCTTTTGCTGACTTTTGCTGTGTGCTTAGACAAGTCCATGCTGCGGATAATTGGAATTGTTTCTCCCAGAAACAAAAAGTTACTAATTCTGTAAGCAGTTCCAAATGAAGACTGGAAACTATCTAAGACAGAGATGTATTTTCTGATATGAGCATTAATAAATGAATGTGAATAACGCAAATAATTTCAGTCAGAAAATTCCTAAGTTAGACACCAGAATTTGGAATTTATTGTACGGAAAAGTATTTATCCATTTGGTTTCTGATGAGCATCTGATGTTTTCGGAGCTCAGTAGGTGCCTTCAGTCCAAAAAGGAATCTGATGATGTCGGTAAGTTCTGTGATTTGCACTTTTTTAGTGAACTGCTGCAAAGAAGGTTGAGATGTTGTTTGTTTCAGCATGTGCTGGGGATCGTCTGCCTGGTGACTTTGATACACGAGCTGTAAAAGCTGGGAATGGCCCAGTATGACTCTGACAGTAGGACCTCTTCCCTAAGGGATCATACCAATGCTGTACCATATCGGTTGCTATTTGTGTACAATTTAAGGACCTCGTTTTTGTGCTGTGCCCAAGCATGTGGCTATGAATGTTTTATAGTCCACTCCAATGGCTGTGGTGGGGGAAGTATGTCTGGAAATGAGGTTTCTCCTGCAGAAGTATGACAAAAATGGCAGCCAAGACCACAGCAGAAGGCTTGCATGCAGGCAGGCTGTGAAGAGCTGCACAGCAGACTACTCAGGATTCTGCAGTCAGTCAATGGTAGTTACCCAGAAATGAACAAGACAAGGCTGATGTGGTGGTTTCCTCACCTTTTCTTTTCCATCGTACATGCTTTCCTCATGTTTGCCTTCTGCTCAGAACTGTAAGAGACCTTTTTCCTCCTCCTTTGCTTTCTTCCTGCTTCCATCTCCAGCCAGAGTAGAGTAACCGCACAGACATCCAATGCTCTGAGACCATGGGAGCCTTGTAGGAGTTTCACTCACTGTTCTGCTGCATTTTATTCTTCAGGTTTATGTTTTAACAACTGTGCCAGTAAGTTGACAGAAAATCCCCACTGCTCTCCAGTAACCTTTAGTGCTTTTGAGTTGTTGGGCAAAACTAATTGAATTTGTGGAAACAGAAAATAATGAGAAAAAATGCAAATGAGGTAAGCGAAAAGCTTTAGGGACTGGACTAGAATGTAGATGAGGGAAATCAGATCCTGGGAATTGTCACTTCTAGAGTAGCTTTGACTCTGAATGAATGTGAATTAAAAAATACATATTTATCATTGCCTTATTTAATGGTGCAGCATGTTAACAATTTCGCTGTCATCTAGAGGCGCTTTGCTCCATAACAGAATAGTGGCACTGTACCTTCTCCCTGCAGCTATGCTATTTCTTTTGGTGCATGAGTTTACTCAAAGCGATCATCTATCGCCACTGCCTTTCCACTGGTATGATCAACTGTATAAATAAGATGTTGGGAAAGGAGTGGGCTTTGCAGTCTGAGAGTAGAAGAACTGGAAGGCAAGGCGGATTGTGAGAGCTAAGGGAAGTTCTAGGGCCTGTTAGCTGGGGTAATGGGGAGGAGGAAGGATTTGGGTAATGCTGGGCACAGCACAGAAGGGAGCACAGAACAGGTGTTTGTACTGGGCGGGAAGAATATCTCAGAACATTGACATGTAGTGGAAGTGAAATTGAAATAGCTGTAGCGTTGAAGTGGGGATGACGTAGTGCTATAGCTTCTGCTCAGTCAGATGTGTGAAATATATATTCTTGGGCTGTCGGCGAGTACAGGAGACCTCCCTGTTCTCCTTCTAGTAAATCTCCTCTGATGTAATAACTAAACAGGTTTTTAGATCTTATTTGCCTGCTAGATTTATCACCAACATTTTGGCGTATTTGTTTAAGGAGGAGGGTGGGAAGGTTCCGTTTTCATTGAGAAAGTGGATATTTGAGGAATGACTCAGCATAGAAATACGTAAATGCCCACCACGATGCTCAACGACTTGCGTGGCTCTCTTCCCCTTGACCCTGCTCCCTCACGTGAGCTGGCCCACTCAGGGCACAGTGGGGGTGAGTCCCCATGTGCCATGGAGCAGGCTGTGCTGCTGGGAGAGAGTGAGGGCACAAATGGGACTGTGAAGTGTTTGGAGTTCAGCTCCCGCAGGGTGCCATGAAGATGCTCCCTAGCTGTGATGTCACTGTCAGTTTCCTTCATGAGTTTTCTAACTTTTTTTTTGGTGGAATTTTAGTAAACGAACTGTCTGCACAACTTTCTGACATTCTTGGACACTCTTGTGTCTTCTACTTGGGCAGATGTGGAGCGTGTGCATGGACACCACTGGTCCGATTCCCAAGGCTCACTAGAATGAAGTGTACTTAAAAGCTTTTGGCTTCTATTGGGCAATGGAGAAATTAATGACAAATGCCTCCAAAATGTGAAAGCCTTAAACCTTCAGTCTTTTAAAACCCAGTTCCCATTGGTGCTAACTGCCTTTTCATTGCCAGATAATGAACCTTCACTTCTGTTATGTGTCCTTGCCTTCAGCGTGGTTCTCTGCATAGCTCCCGTCGTGGTCAATTAGCTGGCAGGAGAGGCCCCCAGCAGCAGAGACTATTGCTTAATTGTTACTGTGGGATCCTTATGAAATGTGCAATTGCTGGGGTTCATTTACAATTCTAACACATCCAGTGCACCCTGCATCAGGAGTCCTGTGAACTGGACAAAAGTTAGAAAGTGGCAGCGCTGTTCCTGTCCAAAAGCTCATTAAGATAGACGTCTCCTGCTAGTGAACATCACACAGCTGACACAGGCAGCTTGCTCCAAACGAGAGGCACTCTTTTGTTCTGCCTTATGAGGGCTTTCAGATATAAAGAATTTGAGGCTACTCAAAGGGCCAGCTGTGATATGAAGGGCACAGGTTTAAAATAGCTCTCGGGCAGTAAATGCTTAATGATCAGATCTTTCATTGGTCTTGGAACATTTGAGGAAACTCAGCCAGCTAAAATATTTGTTGATTACTTTAACAGAGGCCCTTTGTTCGCATTATCATGCAGAGTAATTAAGCCACTGCCAGCTAGTCCCCTTAGCTATATACATAATTAAAATGTTAGACTGTGATTGAATAGTCTGTATTGGCACAGGGAGCACCTATTCACTTCATAATAGAGTTCCATCACTGTGTTAAGCTTGTTTTCACCTTCTATTATTTGTTGTTATTTTGGAAAAATCAGTTTTATACGAGACATATTGTGGTAGCTGTGCTTCCAGTGAGGAGCTAATGAGATCTTACAGTGAGAAAAGAGAGATATTTAAAGTATTTCGTCCATAGAGCAAAATGCAAGGAAAGCAAATTAATCTATCTTTCTTTACTCCAGAGTTCATTTTGCAGAGGCTATTTTCTCATTTCCTTCTTGATTTTTGGCATCTCCTATGCTCTAGTCAAACCTCCAAAGTGAAAAGTTGATGATTATACTGCAGTTGAAACTTTGTCAGAAAGGCAAACTCTTTGATCATTAAAATATTTTAATTCAATACATTTGTTAATTTTTGGATTACCCTAAGTCAAAAGCTTTTTGTCAAACATTACGTCATCCTGAGATCTCCCAAACCTAAAAACCAACTTTCTTTTAGGATCCTCTCTCAGTTGACAGTTTGTGGTGATAAGTTACACTTTTGGCAGCAGCAGACTGGCTTTTCCCATGCTTTTGCAGAAGAACATTGGGACCCTTTTTGATTTCCAGTAGAGCTGGAATTTTTAAGAATTTCTCCTAGCAAGAACAGCAGAAGCTCTTAGGTGGTAGATGTCATTTCTTCTGCTTGTTTTAGCCACAGGTTTTTTTTTTGTTTAATTTTTTTTTATTATTATTTTTTTTAACTGAAAATTCCCCAAAGCAGAATAAGTACAAGAAAGTATCCTTAAGTCTAGGACTAGGAGGAAGCTGAAAAGGAGGAGACACTTGATAGAAATCGGGTTATTTTGATGCAAGGGAGATGTCTCTATTGTTTTTGACTTTGTGTGTGTGTTAATGTGTCTGTTCTACTGAACTGGACTATTTTACCAGTGACTTTAAGATATGTTGGCCATGGAGGTAATCCCAGAGGAGATCCCATATTTTATTTTGACTGCCTGACACGTATGAGAGCAGAGAGATCTTTAATTACAAGTAAGGCCCTTGATTGTGTTTTGTGAGATGGAAATAAAAGGCAGAATTGTCCTTAAAGGTTGTGTTCATCCCACTGCCGTGAAGTAGAACTGAGAGCAGTGACATCTCTACTGTCTTCAGTAATCCTTTGAGCTAAGCAGTGCTCTTAGAAGCTCTGCTTAGGAATCTGTTTTCACAGATTGTCCAGCAGGGCTTGTGATGAAAGAGCTGCAGTGGCTCTGAAAACAGCAGTTTAAGAGGAAAGAAGACAAGAAGATGAGAAAAATCTTTCTCCTTATGCTGATAGCAGTTGTCACATCTTCCCTCACTTCTTTTACCTATGCCTTTGGTCCGGATTGAAGTGCTTATTCCTCTGTATGGCCAGATGTTCCTCTAAAGTGCTAATAGGCTGATTTCCACAGAATTTGGCCTGTTAATTTGAAATCCTACTTGGTGTATCTTTTCTACTGAGTTTCACTGAAACTTTTTGAGTTTATTGTGAGTGTGATGTCGATTTACAGGGAAATATATTTTTAAGAGAACAGCAGCAGGTACTGAGTTTCGGGTGGATTTGAGCTGTGTCACCAGAAATCTGAAGAACTCTGCTTGTTATTGGATTCATGGCTTTAAGAATCTTCCAGCAGACCCGTGTTACAGGAGATTCATTCTGGAGGTACTCTTCCAGCAAACGCGCCTTTCAACGTTTTAATAATTAGCAGAAAGATAAAACATCTCTTAAGAAAGAAACTACTTGATGGAGAAGTCACACTACAGAACTCCAGTTTTTAGTGATCGGTCAAGTGCAGGTTCTGCAGTTGCCATGTGTATTTTCTGTTCCTCAGTTTCTCTATGGTTTGCTTAAATTCTTGCTTGAAAAGTGAACTATCAGTAACTGTGTTTTGTTAGGCACTCACATTTATTAATGTGAACTGTGGTCATCGTGAACGTGGCAGTTATAATAGCTTTCTCTTAATAAGAGTGATCTCATTGTGGGTATAATTACGATGGAGTAAATAATTCTCAACACATGCTGATGAGAAAGAAACTGGGAGCTTGCTGCAAGCTGATGTCATGGGAAGAGCCTGGTCTGTTCAGCAGGGACTCATCAGTGCAAAGGGCTCTGAAAAATGTCTGACTTGGAGCTAAAAAGAAAATGCAGATTGGGAAAAGCTGTTTTAAGTACTTAAATAACTGTATAAAAGGAAAGGCTTTGACAATTATTATCAATTGAATCTTTCATTTATGTAGGACTGCAAAATAAAAGAGACTAAGCTAAATTTTCCTTCAATTCCTAAGTAATCTGCATTTTTTCCCTCTTGCTTATGAAAACAACTCATAATTTATAAACTAAGTCTTTCAAACAAAATAGCAGTGGGGTTTTTATTTCCAGAAACTTAGCACATTTGCTGAAGCTCAAAATAACTTCTCCCTTTTTTAAAATTTAGACTTGTTTATAGTCATGTACATGGTGTGAAGTGAGTGAGAAAGGCTACTGGTAGGATTTGCTTGTGTGATTTTTCAACTGTTTTGCATTAATTTGAGTGGCAAAGTTAAACTTACTGGATAATGAGTCCTGATTGTAAATATCCTCTAATGTTTTATGTGGTGCTGTCATTGGACCATTTTTTAGAGGACACCGCTGTCTGGCTTGATCTAACTGCGAAGATTTTGTGATACTTAGTTTATGTGAATAGATATTATGGTCATCAAAGCAATGAAATGTTTTCTACTAGCACAGAATTAAGAACATGAACTCGGCACCAGAATATAGCTTTGGAACATATTGTCACTTGGAGCTACACATAATAACTTAAGAATTTTTTTCCTAAATAAATAACTGTATTTGCAATCAGATCAAATCTTCATTCTTCTAGGAAGAACTTTAAGGTTGATTAATTGATGAATGATTGTCTACTCGTTTATGAGCTGTTCATAAAATCATTATCAATACACAAGAATTTTACCAGCAGAAAGAATAAGGTCCCAAGGTGTTGCTATCCTTGCTTGATGCTGCTGTGGAATTTCCTCCTGCGTCCTGAGTACTCTACATAAAGTTTATACTTGAACTGCATAGTTAACAGTGCACAGTCTGGCCATTCTGCACATCATTTTAGTAGATGAAATTAAAATAAATACCATATTAAAGTCAAGTTAGATATTTTAATGGGAAAGCCTGAATCTTCCCATTTAAAGATGCAGAGCAAAAATATTCACTGATACACAAACCGTAAGCATCACTTGACTCCTATTTATACTTCTAAAATTAAGACCCAGAATAAGGCTAAAATGATTATTTGCCCCATCCTAGTTGTTCACACACTTCTGAGTAGCAGTGTGCCTAAGAGCCTGTCTGTGAAAAGTAGAAAATGTACCTTTGGAACACAAAAACACTAAAGCATGTTGAAATGCACTTAATGCCTGCATAGTGTGTGCCAGTGCAAGTTCTTTGGGGACTGAGAATTCTTCAGGGGAGACTGAGAATTTTTCTATTTACTTCAGCGGGAATAGGGTGTAGTTTTAATTTTTCCTGACCTAAATTTTCTTGGTGTTTTGATTCTGAGATGGGTAAAGAAAGACGCAGGAGAAATTTGTCTTTAGGAGATGAAATTAACCTTGGTGGAGAGATAAAGTAATTGGTGGTGCTGTTTGACAAGCAGTTAGCTGCGCTTAACGCTTGGTGTGTTGGACTGTCTCTGCCTCTTGAGCTGAGGTCAGCTGAGGACAGAGCAAGAGATTTTACTTTGGTAGTGAAATGAGGCTCATTGCTTTTTTTTTTTCTTTTTTTTTTTTTAACAAGCTGATTTAGCAGCCGGTGTGCCTACATTGAAAGCTGTTTTCTCGGGTTAAACTCAATTATTTGTTTTTGCTTTGGCTGCTTTGCATTCTCGCTCACAGTTGGGTTGGTGTTATGTGAGAAGGGCAGGGTTATGGGTTCGTATTCATCTACTCATGTTGCTGCAGACATACTTTACCCAAGAAATAAAATAGTCTAAAATCTCAGTGGAGAAGATGAAGACATTTCTTAAACCCCAAACAAAAACAATAAATGGAAACAAGGATTAACTTCGTCAATTTTCACCCCTCCCACAATAAATCTCCCAAATCTTGGCTTTTATCTTAGATGGATAACACAATAGGCACCAGAGCACACCAATGTTACACAAATACTTCATGTGCTATCAATTATTTTGGAAGTATTCATCATCTGAATTGTGAAATGGTTTGACCTTTCTTCCGAATGGAGAGTGTATAAGGACGTGAGTCTTACACTGTGGCATTCTTTCTCTTGTATGGGTATCCTCTAAAGTTATTTCAGAAGAGCACAGCTCTAAGTTCTCCCTTGGTACCCTGCCCCTCTTGTTGCGCTGTGGAATGATGTTGGGTTAGAGATGATCTGTTATGTGACAGGGGAATAGGGGTGAAGCAAGAAGCAAAATTGTTTAGTTTGGTGGTTTAAAAAAAAAAAAAAAAAAAGCTTAGATATGAAATCAATAGAATACATTCAGTGGAAATGCAGCTGTGCAGTCCTGCCTAATGATGACTGCCAACCAGCTCCGCCTGGGAAGGAAGGAGCTGCTGCAAGATGAGGTGGGAGCAGAGCGGGTAGGTGTACCTACAGTGTGTTCTCATGGAAAGACTCTTGTAACATACCCAGTAACATCACATGCAGAACGGCTTGCTTTTTTAACAACTTTAGAGTTTATTAACTTATAAAACCAGGTTGAAGTGATACAAGTACATAAATAAGTACCGTAACAGTCATATGTCCCATGAAAAGAATTGGAAGCATGATGACAGTGTATTTTATTTCCCTATGTGATGAAAAACTGTAAAAATGCAACACTGCATTTTACTAAATGGTGCTTATGATTTTTTTGCTTTTCTTAGAAAGTGTTTATGATAAAATAAATACACAATCTGGACTCCACCAGTCCTGTCACAAATACAAAAAGCTGATTGCTGCCTTCATAAAAACACAAACACTGTACACTTTCCCCTCGGTCTCTGTTCACCAGCTACTGCTACAGACTGTGCCCATGAGGTGAGAAGGCAGCTGCTGCTCTTCCCGCCAGATCACTACAGTTCCTCAGTCTTCCTTATGGCATCTTCACCAAAGGAAAGATCAGGATAATTCATGGCTTATCAGAAGAGTTCTAGTGAGATTTAGCACTTCTACAGCACATTCGAACTCAATAGATGCCACATGCTGTGGGTCTTGCTAAGACCAAGCAGGTGCTTCCGCAGTTAATTATTTTGCAGTGACCTCTGGTGCAGTAAGGCCTCACCACCACGGTTAGGATGCCCTACTCCACTTCCAAACACGCACACAGCACTTATGGAGGCAGCAATACCATGGAAACTCCATGGAGCCAATCGCTGTCTTTCTTATGGCCAGGTGCCCATTCAGTCTCTGTGCACGCAGCACGTTACCAGTGGTAGTGGTGTCTGTGTCCTGCTGGGCTCTGTGAGGAGAGGCTGGGCTGTCACAAGGCTGCACAGGCACAGCTGGGCCCAGCAGCAGCGCCTCGGGAAAAGGGGATTTCCAAAAGGGTGAAACAGGGCCAGCAGTGTGAGGAGTGGCCCTGCAGCAGGTCAGGGTGGGAGGGGCTCCCTGTGGCCTTGCTGGGCTGTTCTGCTGGCAGGGCTGTCTGCGCAGGACCTGTGCTGGAGCAGCTGTCCTCACTGCAGCCTGATGAGGTTTGGTTCTTACTGACATCAGACTAGTTTTACTATTGCAAATCCACCTGCATGCTCCCCTTTTTAGCATGTTTTCCTGACATGGTGGACTGGTTTGAGCGCTCGGCAGGGAGGGAAGCGTTCCTCTATGTTAGCCACTCTGCGCCCAGGCCTAGGGACAGTGTGGCGACTATATGCAGGATCCTGGAGTTACAACAGCCTTGATCAATCACAGTTCCCTTCAGCTTTCCTGCCCCTTTCAGCCTGTTTTTCTTACTTGCTCCTCTTTGCTGGGTAGCCCCAGGCCGCGCTGCCTGCAGCAGAGCAGGGCCTGGGCAGCACCTGGCAGGCTGGCTGAGAGGAGCTGCAGGGAGATGGCATTCAGCACTGTGCTCTCCCACACCTCCATCCCTTTAGAGATGGGTACACCCTGCAGTGCTGTTGCTGGCAGAACAACAAACCTCAAAATCCTCGCAGTTGCTGTGACTTCACTCCCTGTGAAGGCCCAGCCCCTGGTTCAGATTGTTTCCACAAAGCTTTGTTTCCTAGCGTGTGTTTGAACAGCGGTGTTCCTTCCCACTTGTGGAGCAGAAAATGGAGGCAAAGCAGGCAGAGTCGTTTGCTTCTTGGGAATTCACTGAACACTGCAGCCCCGGGGCGGTGCAGCATTATGGTGACTCTTCAGAGAAAATAATTTTTCAAAATAACAGCCTTCTGCTTTTTTTTTTTTTTTTGGCAGATGACAGCCACCTTTCTTAAACACTGTAGATGGGCTATACTAAGTTTAACAGAGTATCTCAAAATTCTTTTTCACAAAGATAAGAGTTTTCATAGGGCTACTGTGTTCTAAAGGCTTGCTGTAGCTGTTTGGTATTTGTCAATAATCTGGGGGAAATCTGTCCTTGAAGCTTGAGAATTGGGAAGTCACCATCAGAAAAAAATGCAGATTAGCTTTGTAACAAACCAGAACAAATAAATTAAGCTCTGTTGTAATGAAGGAGTTATTAAGTGGGAGGTGCCCTAGGAATTCTGAAAGTGCTGCAAGTACTTCACCACCTTCTTCAGCATCGCTTTACAAGGCAGTCTACTAGCCAAAATCACGTGTTAATCAGGCCCAGAAGAATGAAGTTAATAGGGCTGTGATTGAGAGATAATACCTACATTTTTTTTAGAGAAGTGGGTGGTGAAAACAGTGAAAACCACTTAAAAGTGAACATTTGCTCAAGTTGCTACAAAAATAGAGTGATTGCCACTAACACCTGCTGTTCAGTTTATGGACTCCGTTTGTTCAACTACAAGACATCATCCCAAAGGCAGGCTGCTTAGGAGTTTGTTAGTTTAAATCTGTTTTTTATGTCTCCAACACAAGTACTGTAGCACTTGTATTTTTCTTCCACTACTTGAAATGGCTTGTGGATTTCTTTTTAACTCCAGAAATGGTATGAGCTCGGCACAGGAAATAATGTTCTCCACAGCTCCTGCACATTTATTAGGTGTCCTTCTTTTCATTAGTTTGAAAAACTTGCCAAATAATAAAAGCATTCTGTTTTCTCTTTTTTAACTTGTAAAGAAATGCAACTCCGGGAAAGTACAGTCTCTCTTTCTGCTTCCCCCACCAGTAACACAGAGCCTCGTAGAATTCTGGAGGAGATATTTGAACGATTGACACAGACCACTACACAGAAAGCAGCAAATTTGCTGTGCATGATGTGAATAATTACTGCATTATAGTTTTGGTTTTTAGGGCAACTGTTGACTTAAGCAAAATAAGCCTGCAGTCCAGCTGCAGATCCAAGTTTTCATAAGTTTTCTTGTGTTTCTCCCTCCAGTGCTGTCTCCCTTAACAGTGACCCTTTTCAGACTTCTCAAGGTACAAAACCTTTACCAAATCCTCGAGCTCAGTCCTGCACACTCTGCTTTCACACATTTGGCTGATCTGAGCTTCTCCCTCGCTAAATATTTTCCACTGGCCTGAAAACAAAAACACAAAGGAGAAAGACACTCGCTTAGGAAGGGCATAGGGAACTTTGGAGTCACTTACAAGCATTCTCCAGACAAACTGATTCACAGTGGTCAAAGAGTAGATGTCCAATCCTCCCATGGAAAATATTCAAAGTATCTTACAGTCATATAACATGTTCCATGAAAAACAATTTTGTTATAAATGATGAACAAGAACCTGAATATCCTTTTCTTTAGTCAAGAAGTACTATTTGTTTCAACCATTTATGAAGTCAGATCCCCTGATTTGTGACAGTGATATAAAAATTTAAATGTGATGGTAAATGAAAGCATTTACAAGTCAGCATTTCATGCAATATGAACTCTAGCTACCTGCTTATTATACAACCTGTGTCAGATAACAGTATTCCAGTATAGTTTTGCTAAGGTTAATAGAATTGCTCACAGTCCTGCTAACTAGGATGTGATAGTACAGATAACAATGACAAGTGCAGAGAAGGCTGAAAGGAACAAATTAGAAAATATTCAAGATGAAAAGCTGTCTGCCTCTCACTTAGCCTGTATTATGAAGAATAGATTGTTCCTGGTCAAAATGCTTCCCTCCCTGCTTGGAACTTCAAAAAAAGAAAAAAGACAATTTGTATTGCGGAAGAACTAGTGGCTAAAAATGCCTATACCTTAATTAAACTGTCAAATTAGGTATCATATCCCAAGCTGGATGAAATGCAAAACAGAAATTGAAGCAAGAGTGATAAATGAGTTGCATACCTTTTCAAAAGACAAATTTTAATAATAAAGATACTACTAAGAACATAGAAAAGGCTTCTTTCAAGTACAACATACGTATGTATATGGGCTTAAATAAAGTCAAATAGTGCTGTTGTGCTGACATCAGTCCTATTTCAGACTCATGGCATTATAAGCAGAAAACAGCCAATTTGTTTTGTCAGAATGACAGGAGACTAGCACAGCATGCTGTATGTACCTACACACATATTGCTGTATTTTGACTATTTGATTTTATACAAAGCCACATACTAGAGGAACACGAGGCCATTTGACTGCACTGAGTAAAATGGCGTATTTTTCAAGGCTGTGTAGATGGAGGAAAGCCTGAAGGTGTCAGAATTTTACTTACTAGAGGTTGTCCTTGTTATCTGTTTGAAGTAGGGAAGCTCTTCAAATTCCCTCTTGGACATTTTCTCAATGTAGAAATGACGGAGAATCCCTTCAGCAAAGGTACAAGAAGTGGCTGTTACTGGAAGCATGCACATTGCTCTGAGCCCGGGGTGCTGCCCGGTCTTTATGTAGAATTACTGCTGTTTTGAGCTACACTGTGAAATAATCCTTACCAGTAATGGGGACTTTTGGCCTATTCTGTCTGTTTGCTACTCTGGTGCTGCTCTACATAGGATTTATGATTGCAGAGAGTTGCAGAGGGGTGTGAGAATTAGCTGATTTTTTTCTGACATAGCTAAAACCTTTCTTAGCATGGGCGAATGTAAAACTACAACAGAAGCCAAAATCTCAGTATCTTGGACAAAAACAGTACAATTTTGTTGTTAGCTGCCGTTTTGCCTGTCATGAGTTAGCAGACATTACTGACAAGTCATCACAAGGCTTTGTGGCTTCTTGAACACATAAAGTAATTATTAACCATCAGCCCTCCTGCGACTTCTGTTCTGCTCACAGTTGGGGTTTGGCTTTGTGCTTTATAGTGCATTCTGGAGATCATTTCCGTGGAAAGGGCTGCACTAGATGAGGTTTTCCTAAGGGGACTGCATCCTTTTTCCTTAAATTGGATTAAGTAGATAGGCTCTTTAAGGAGCTGAAGATAATATTTTTTCTGTCCTAACTGTTGAGGATTTGCAGTAATGCAAATCAGAAAGCTTTTGAATTTTCTTCTGATTTTACCAGTTGGTTTAATAAGAGATACTGCTTTCATCCTTAATACATTTGTTGTCAATATTCTAAGCCGTCATGAATGCAGTTACGTATCACTAAGGAAGACAGGACAGACAGTAATTTCAAAGGAAACCTTTCTGATCCAGCTAAGCAAGCACCCACTGTTCACTTCTCTGTCACAGATTACACGTGGTATTACTGACACCCAACATGGTTTTGTTGTTTTGCTCACAATAAAGGCCAGGAGTTTGCAGGACTAGAAATGTGTGTGTCATTAATGATGTTGGTGGAGCAAAACGTAGTAGTGGCCATGGCTGTAGGACTGGTATCCTAAATAGCTAAGAGAACAGCAGTCCCTAAATGCTTGCAATTTAAGTTGCTGTGGCATTTTAATGAGAGATTATACAATTTAAAATATATAACTTGTTCAACTCACCTTTTCTGATTGTCCACACGTGTATTTCTATTTGTGGTGACTTTTCAGTCTCTACTGCAATTTTTCTGATGGTTTCTCCTTCCTCTGTGAAAATGGATTCATAGACGGGAAAGGTCTCTTTCCCACAGAAGTAATCTTTGTTGTCAAAGCTTTGACTTGGCACTTCTTCTGTTTAAGAAAAAAGCCCAAAACACATTCTACAGCTGTAAACAAGTCTTCCAGAAATTACGTGGCACTAAACCAAGCAGGCTTAGTTTAAAATCAGAGTTTTCATAGAGTCATGGAATATCCCAGGTTGGAAGGGGCCCACAAGGATCATCTCAACCAAATCACATGTTCACTTATGTAGTCTTTGAAATCCATCTCCAGCTAAGCCATAGGCATTTAATAGTGTTATATTCTGCTAGGTTCCCATTGCCTGCCTCTTGTGGCAAGAGATAAATTTGTATTTATAATCCATAACGAATTTCATAAAGAACTGAGCTATACTGGTCTGTGAGAATCCTCAGGATTTTTGAACCACTGTCCACTTTCCAAGCATATCTGAAATAACAGTGGAAGTCTCAGAGGTAACTAAACAATAATGAAAATCAGTGGTTGGAGAGAGTGAAGAAACCCGAGTTAATGCTTTGTTCAGGAAAAGGGTAGGGGGAGAACCTACATCTTCTGCAGTTTGATCAACAGCAGGGGCCACATAGGGATGTGGCCAGCCAGTAGTTCAGTGCAAGCCTGGGCTAGGCTCAGGGCACGTTATCTCATGACAGCCTGGAGAAGTCACAGGACATAGAAGTGCAAATTGTAATTATTCTGATGCTAGTTGGAAGTTGGACAAAAATGGGAGAAAGAAGACGGGATGATTTGAATGTTCTGTGCGTACTGCAGTGGGGAAAGAATGGAAGAGTCTTCTGATAGTGGTGAACTGTGTATGTTTCTGTAAAATTCTCTTTGGAAATCAGGAAGTCATGCAAACAGTACAGAGAAAGGCAGGAGTTGATGAGAACACGTGCCACATGCAACAAGCCCTTCATCTGAGTAACAAGTTAATGGGAGGGCTAGGCAGGCAGCTCTGTGTGTCTCACACGGATATCTCTGCACATAAATCCGAACCGTGGGCACTGCTTTGCTGTTTTCATCAGATTCTGTAACTGGAATCCTTGACATGCACAGAAAAAAAGTGGTTTATCATCAACTCTTTGTTTTACCTGGACAGACTTTACAGCACTTTCCTTCCACTTTCTGAGGGTATTTGCAGGGATATTGTTCTGGACAATGAATTTTCTTACACTCTTGTTTGGTGATGTTGCAGGTACACAACACACACTCTACAATTCCAAAGGCCCGGAGATTAGGATGCCAAGATTCACCGTGGGAGTATGTTTTGCCATTTGAAACACAAACTACAAAAGAAGAGAAAAGGAAGAAAAAATACGACTGGAAAAGGTACGTTCACTGGCTGTTCTTCTGTGAACATTCATTTGATTCTTGCACATTTGTTTAAAGCAGTGTCTCCATATCTAATTCGTCAGTGTCTCTGGCTCACTTCACTACTTGTTTGCTTCAGTCAGAGTTTTGCCACGTAAAATGAGCCAGAGCCTGTGATCACTCTTTTCTGAGCAGATTGGCTTTGATTCCAAATCCCACGATGCCAGTGTCCACCACTATTTTGAAGACAATGGAGAAGGTGGCTGAGTCAAGTACTTGAGCAGCCCCCCTCCAGCGCACGCATTTCAGTTGTGCATCATTAACCAGCTTACAAAACTAACTCCTCCTTCCTACAGCTGATCTCAGTCCACACACAGGGCATAGCCTGCTAAATTGGCTCTGCCTTCTAGTATTGAATCTGCAGTGGGCCAAATCAGGACATTTGCTACAAGTTATCTGAACAGCTGTTCCTAGTATTAGCTGAACGTGGCTTTTGCAGGGAGAGCATACTATCGATAGGACGGATTGGTGCCACCTAGGCCTGTAATACACAGGACTTGAGCTACACAACACAGAGCAAAAGCAGTGGAATGTTACAAAAAGAAGTCTGATGTCGTTTGTGGGGATATGTATGTCTGTAGGTATCTAGGGACATTTGGCCTTTGGAATCATGAGAAAACATTAACTTGAAAGGATGTGTATGGGGCTGAGATTTCATTCCAAGAGCATCTAAGATCTCACAGTATTTTCTTCATCTGTGCCCTTGAGAGACAGAGAAATACAGCTGGCAAAAGGAGAGTGGAAAAATTCCTACCTGGTAGAAGTCAGTTTGGGTCACCCTGCATTTAATGGGGATTATATCACTTTACACCATGTTTGCATTTGTCCTATAAACCTTACTTCTTTCTTTTTAAATATTTTATAAACACAAAGAAAAATGCAAACTAATCCTAACAAGGTGAAAGAAAGGGCATTGCCTGAATTCTAAAGGCAACTGAAGTGAAGCTGGGGTATGCTGCAAATATTTCCAATTCTTTTAATATGCCATCATTTTTATTAATGCTTTTATTTGTAAAATATGTTCCTTTTTTGCCTGTAACTTTCAAAAGCAATTTAATTTTTATCTGTAATCTGAAATTTACATCTAACTGGTAACAGATGTGATCAACTGGCTTTTACTTTGCTGAGTTGCTCAGATTTATGGGGAGTGTTCTTTGTAATGTATTATCTTTCATGAGGTTATGTTATCATTTGGTTTATAATTTGCTACTTTTTAACTCCTTAAGACACGGCTTTATTTTAGAGGTGAAAAACAGTTTTGTTTCTCACATGAAAGCGAATAATGTGTTATCTGTTTACTGAAAATGAGAGAAGGATCTGTTTAGCACAGAACAGTCCGGGGTAGCAAATGAAGCCTTCAGAAAAAGATAAAATGTGGCATATAACTTCTAGTTCCCAAATGCCCTGTGTTTTCTTTGTGTTCTTCGCATTCAGAATTATGTCTGTATCCATACAATCACATTTTATTTGCTAAGTATTTATTTTTTAGTTTGTTGTATCTCAAGGGGCATACGCACTAATTAATGCATTACTTGTTAATTGGGGAAGAACAAAGGAAAACACATGGTCAGCATTCTGGTTTCCACCAAGGGGATCAGTCAGACACTCTCCAGGCAGTGAATGTATGAAGTTGTAGCGGTTAGTACACTGCATTCAGAAATATGCTGTTCATCTGTATGCTTTTTACTTGCTGAAACAAATCAGTTAGAAACAGCTTTGATGATGTCTTTATGTGTGAATAACATGTCAGAGATATTGCACTGTGTGGAGATTCATACTCCTAGATTCAGCATAAAACACTGGCATGATCTGAATGCTTTTTCATGGTTGTTCAGGTGGATAATAAAGATCCTATGGCCAACATTCCTTCTGTTAGTTAATACCTTGAAAGATTAGTTGGCCCTAATACAGGGGCTTTTAACTCTTTGTGGGTAGTTTCTGAGTGCCTGCTGAGTGGTGTTTGTGGATAACTGCTTTTCTGAACATGTACTTTTACAGCTATTTATTTTATGGCTTCTTAGGCCTGTTCCTGCAGACCTCAGCTAGCTTGCATACACCCACTGTGGGACCTGAGCATCCTGCCCTTTTGGTTGTACAGCACCTGCTGTCCCATGAACTGACAACTGACATTTTCCCTCTATTTTCGTCAGTCCTACAATGCAGCAGGAATGTCTTAGTCATGTTTGTGTAAGGTCTGCCATATAGGCTCAAAGTCCTGCTGCCCACATAATGTAATATACTATCAGAAGGCACTAAGGAATTCATTGCTTTGGTTAACTTTGCCTGGTTACAGCTCAGACATCCAGTCTCAGCTAATTACCTGCTCTGCATCTACTGTTAGACATGGTGGAGGAAAAGGACCCCCTGCATCTCAGACAACCAGCTTAAGGTGGGGGAAGTCATGATATTTTCTTTCTTTGGAATAATTTGCTAAGCCTTGGAGGCAGAAGACTTCCAATTCTACAGCAAAGTTTTACGGCCTGAGATTTGTGGGGCGGTTTAAATACATGCAGTTTGCAGCTAGTAAAGTTACAAAATAGGAGACAGTGTAAAGAACATAACCACCATCTATTTCCTACTGGACAAGTCCCTGTGTGAACCAGTTAGCAAATCTAAGGGCATCATGGTGTCCTTTGAGGCACTTAGAGCTCACTTTGCTGGTCACAGCAGCATGTGTTTTCTGAATTATGTAGTACAATACCACAAAGCAATTCAGAAAGCAACACAATAATGTTGTGCCCATGCAGACTGAAATGCAGGCACAACTGAGCTCAGTCAAGAGCTTATTTCATATCCTCACTAGTCTGTTGCTTTCACCCTCTGATTTGTGTTGGGTCTCCTGATACCGGTGTGAATTTCCAAGAGTCTGCTGTACATTTTGAGAAGACTTTTTTGTAGGTGTTAAATGCCTGACCCAGAGTAATACCATACAAAATACTTATCTTTACCTCGTCCATGCTTGTGCTTGTTGTTGATAACAATCTGTACTATTGTTCCTGATGCTTGCTGGGGATCTGGTAGGACTCCGCGGTTACTCCTGGCACTTGGAAATCGTGGAACATTGACTACCTGCCTGGTGGAGCTGGGTGACAGCTCATAGTGGGAGCGGTGGTAAGAGTGTCTCTGGAGACAGAAAGAGAGCAGGAAAGTAAATGTATCATTCCAGGGAGCATGAGGAAAGAGGCTGTACTAGAAACTCAGAATGGGCAATGATTGTTGCCTCCATCAACAAATCGGCCGTATGTGTAAGGAATGGCACCAAACAAAAGAAGGCCAAAGCAGATTTTGCAGGTGCTTAACGCGGCAATGAAGTTAACTACACATACACAGTTGGACCTCACCTCACCAGACTGTATATTCAGTGTAGGTGTCTACCTCTAAACTGATTATCTGAAGTCCCTTATCAAGTACTTCTTGAACGTGATCCATCTGACCTGTTGTAGATCTCAGGAGATGTATCACAACCCAGAAGTCCCCATTTCACTCAATTTATGATAAACAGAATTCAGAGCTAGACACCTTCTTTACTTACGTCTGCTTTAAGACCAGGTGAGCCTGTCTAGTTTTCCTCATCAAAACTGCTTTCTGCTTGGGCTGCTTCTTGTTTGCATGCAGCTGTTCTGAATGCTTGTGCTGGGCCAGGGCAAGCCAACTTTACACAGACTGAGCAGAACCTTATTTCAATCTGTCTTGCAGACTGGGAAATCTCATTTGATTTGCAGAGGAAAGTAGTCTGTGTGTTTTCTATAGCAAAAGAGCTGGCTATTTTCAGAGAATTATTTTCCAAAATACCCATGGGCATGAAGGGATAGTGTGTACTAATGCAGATATTTTATGAGGCATGATTCTTCTCACTAATCCAAAGACCTGTTGGTTCATGTATTTGGGTAGCGTGCTTAAAAATGCTTAAAAGCTCTTCATGTTCTCTCCAAGTGCTGTTACAAAAAGCCTCTCTTGACTAAGTTTTTAGTGGTTACTGTTAACCCCAGAGGCAGTGAAGCCCCTGAAGTAAATACACACGTATATATGTCAACTGGGAAATAAGAGTTTGTAATTTTGATTTTGAAGTGTTGCTTGTATAGCAAACAAAATGCTGTGGAATTTTATTCTCATAGAGCACATACAGATGGCCAAATTCAGAGCCTACAGGAGCTCATGTCAGTTTGTAATTCAGACTTACTCATGAATTCAGGTTAAGTTTATTAAGGAGCTTGCTGCAGTAGATATTTCTATACCTTGTCAGATCTGTTAACATCCTCTTTCTTCTTTTTCTCTCTTTTTCCCCCCAATGTACTGGCATGCATGGGCAGAAAATGTGTCCTTAAATCATAAGTCACACTTACAGCTTCCCTGTTGGCTGGCTGCCGGAAGATATCTCCATCAGCCTGCTCCCAGGATAACTCTCCATCTCCTGTACATGAAGTAGAGCAGTATCAGTTAGGGGAGTCACCGTGCAAGGATTTGGGAAATATGTAGAGGAAAAGTCTCATCCAGCTTTACAGCTAAATTTGTCAGTCTTTAGTCTGACTTGATTGTATTAGATTATTTAGAGATGACTTCCCAAATATCTTGGAACATATGTGGTCACAAAGGCAAGGAGAAATGAGTTTAGCTGAGCTCACAGAGAAAGGCAAGGCTGTGTGACCTTCCATCTGCTGTGTGCTGAGGGGACCCACAAGTGCAGTTACTGTTGATCAGTGGGTATGTAACTTGACTGACTGTAACTTGACTCTGAAGTGTAGCCACTAATAATTTACATTCTATTACGTCAGGAAAATGTAAGCCATACTTAGTCTTGCACATTTTATACCCCTATGTGTGATTGGCTTTTTCCTTATTTTTATGCTTTATTTAATATATATATATGATGTGATCATCGACAGCACTGAGTTATGGCAGAGATGTCGTATATGAGAAATTGACCCACTAAGACAGTGGTGCAGTGCCACCACATCATGCACACCTGCTGGCTTTCACGAATGGCACGCAACAGTGCCAGGCACAAGCTTGGGCCCCTGTGACAGGACAGCTGCCACAGCATAACAGCATGTGATCCTGGCTTGGGAGAGCCATGGTGCTGATACAGTTGCACCTCCAGTTCTGCAGTTGACTTGATTTCACTCAGTCAGATACATCATGGTTCTGCTACCCAATGCATTTTTTGAGAACTTTCCATTTAACTTAAGGGGAAGTTGGATCCTGACATAGAAATCCTCATCCTTTCTCTGACTGGAAGGACAGTGACAACAGTGAAACCCAGCACAAGATGGATGCAGAGCTGCTGGACTGGGTCCAGAGGAGTGGCATCTGTGAAAACCACAGGCACCTTTAGCCTCCTTGCACCTCTGAGAACTGGCCACAGCTGCTTGGATTCTTGAGAAGTGGCGATTCAAATGCCACGATGCCAATAGTGAGATACAATACATCTAGAAATCTTCAGATATTTAGATGGGCTTGCAGGCAGATGTTTAAGTGCAGACATTCAGAAGGGCTACTAAGGCTGGCTGTATGCTTCCTTGTAACCAAGTTCTCCATGCTTACAGGATCAAAAACGGAACTGCCAATAAAATACCAATGTTTGCTGAATATAGATAGACACCTAATTAAAACTGAATTGAAATTAACCTCCAAATTGAAATTCTTATGTCTCGTATAACTTCAGCAGGATTGATAACTTGTCAGAGAGAGCCTCATCTTTTACTTCAAAAGCTGTCTAGCTAAAGCAATGGCAACTATTTAAATTCATCATCTGAAGCTCTGACTGTCTTCATCATTGGAATGCAACTTCATCAGAGCATTCTTTCCTTGTTTCAAGTAAGGAAAACAAAGCTAGTAATATTGCCCTACTGGAATTTGACGTTTAATTTTCCAGCATGCATTGGGTTTTGAGTAAATGGGAAACTTGCAGACAACATCCTAAGTGACAGTGCTGGTGCACAGACAGGGGAAGGAGTACATGCTGATGTGTGTCCTGTGCATGTGTAACACTTACCTCGGCAAACTGGACAGCAGGACTCTGGAACAGAAACTGGGAAAGAGCAAGTTAATTTGGGACAGGTCTTCAGCCCACAGTACACATTTCCTTCCTGCCAGTAAAACACAAGGAGCATTTAGGAATCATCAATTTGTATGGTATCATGTATGCACTTTTATGGACACATTTAAATCTAGTATGGATGTTTACATATATGTCCCTCAAGTAGCCAAAGCAGAATATTAAACCAGTGAAGAATCTGAATAGCAGTTCTTAAACGTATGTTATAGAGAGGGAAGTCCCTTAGTTTTACAAAATGAGAAAAGGTAAAGAAGTGTGGGAAAGGAAGGAACTGCAATTACTATAAGCCTAAAATCTGTCTAATGTTTACACCTGGTGTAAATTCTTCCCCGTTCTCCCTAAGTCATATCATATGGCTGATCTGGAGGAAGAACTTGGCAGTGACACAAAATTGTTCAGTACCTAACCTGTTGAGTTTGTTGTGAATGTTGAATACAACAATAATTAGATCAGAAGAGGTCCTGATTGCTTTGAGAAAGATGTTTCAGCTCAAAAAATGCCTCCAAAGAGTCACCGAGTGACTGCTCCAATATGCTGGATTTAAATTGGTGGCGCCTCAGGAGTGGGTCTGGGGCCCGGCGCTGTCTTACAGAGCTGTCCAGTCCCAGCTCATGGGGCTCTTATCAGCTCAGCCCAAATGAATCCAGTTTCTTTCCTTGACTCAGTGCTGTATTCTCCAGTCGGGTTGAAGTGATATGTTCTATAAATGCCATGCACTGCGTGCTTACCTACAGCAGATGTCTGACAGGGTGAGCTTTGTCCTCTGTGTTTGAGCAGCAGGCAGTCTGGCATTTACCAGGTGCCATCAACTGGCTTGTAGCACTTTCGTGAGTTTCTGCATTAACTCCCAGTTCCCAGCCTCTACTGTGTGCTATGGACTGCGTGCATTTCAGTGCCATGTCTTCTGGAAAGGTGAAATGAAGCTCAGACAGAGAAGGGCTCTGACAAGCTGTGGTACTTACTGAGCAGCTGCACTGGGCACACTGGTTTGCTTGCCTGTTTTGGAAAAGCCCCTCTGCCACAAACATTTCGCCGTGATGGTAGGTGGTGCCATTGTATTCACAGGATTTTCCAGTGATTTTGCTGCTTACTGAGAACAGCGAATCTTCTGAAAGCAATGGGAAAGGAACACTTCATGCAAATTGTCCTAACAACTAGCAATATCACAAGTACAGGGATAGGAAAGCTTCCCCGCTCCCCCGTTTCTCTTTATTATGAAAGGACAAGTTTTGTCATGCTACAAAATATGAGTGAAATTGTCATGCTGCTGTTTTGCTGAACTTTCATAATTCATACTTTCGAGTTGACTGTCTCAGTTAATCTTTGGATTTGGATTTTATCATGAAGGCCAGCACAGACTGCCATCTCCCATGCTGCTGTGTTTTTCTTTTGCCCTGTCTTCCATAGAATTTACAATTAGGATAAGCAGGTGCAGTTACATGCTCACTTGTTAAATTTACATGGCTCTTTGAGTTTTAATGTAGAAGGCATGAGGGCCTGTATACACACAGAATTCCACTGTCAGTAGCACATGAACACATTTCTAGCTCTGTTTCCCCCTTCTTAGGTCTGGTATTATTTTATTAATGATTTGCAGTGGGAGTTTGTTGCAGGTTAGCCAGGTGTACCACAGGGCAAGCACAGAGCTGCTTCTGTGCCATTCACAGCGCAGACCTCCTGGTGTACAGGAGAATTGAAACTGATGGTAGAACTCTGTTAAGAGCGGACAGGCCCAAGAATAATTGCACTATGTTCTATGTAAATGTTTGTTCCCAATGGCCTTCACACTTTGCTGCTGTTGTTTTCAGAATGGGCAAAACTTTTCAAAGGCAGTCTGTAAAAGCCACCCAAAAGCCAATGTTTTTCTTATATGCACTGTAAGGTGAGATGTGCAAGTCAGAGCATTTTGTTTGCAGAACTGAGTACACACAATGAAGTGCACAAGATACCATTTTCCGTTCAATCCTGAAACCTCTTGTTTCAACTTAAGATCACATGGAGTTCTGCACCACGAGTCAGATTTTCTTCTTACTCTTAAAATAATCCATATCTTAAGTTAAAACATTCCCTAGACTGTTTAACCATCACACAGCTGACAAACTCTGCAAAGGGATTATACTTCACCTATGAAATGTAAGTCACTCCATACATATTGGGCAGCAAATCCAACACTAATACATTTGCATTTGCATGAATTTAGCATCTCAGAAAGGGAAGAGGCATTTTGAACAAGAGCTCTATGGAAGTGACAGTGGAGTATTTGTTGTCTGGAGCCAGAATCACTGCAGATTTCTAGGAATGCAGCTGAAAATTCATTCAGTGGGTTTGGGCTTTTATGTAAAAGAAACCTGACCTGAAAATTCAGGTCCTGCTGTAGTCCCTTTTATTATCTATCAGATGAATGTGGGGAGATTACTTTTTGAGAAACTATGCTGCCACAGAGTGCAAATTTCTCAGCTGAGTTTTCTGGTGATACATACTGGCATTATTCGCTGACTGGCATTATACTGACATTCAGAGTTTTGGATAAAAGCATGTATTTTGTTACATCGGTTTCATCAGATATTAGTTATCTGGTAAATTGTAAATGTCAAATCTGCCTGTGGAACATACACATACTGCAGTATTTGAAAATCTACTGGGTCAGCAAAGAACCTGTGGGAGAAAGGCAGAAGTTATCCATGAGGGGCCATTTAGGGCCCCAGGCCTGATATTTGATTTCTCTCAGAGTGAGCACTGAAAAGACAAATGCAGCATTATTTTGGTGCAATCAGAGATGTGTAGTGGTACCTTTCCAACATGCTACACAAAGCATTGACACTCATGCTTGGCATGAAAATGCAATGTATGTCAGCTCAGTGGTAATGCACATTCTGGAATAGCAAGGTGCGTGTTCTAATTAAGACAAATTTGAAAGTCATCAGCAAAAGATTCAAGGAACAAATTCAGCAACTGTCTCATTAGGCACAAATAGTGGAAACCACAATAAAGAGGTGCTTTTTAGGACAGTCCCACTTCTCACAAGTTATGCCACCATAATTTCTTGGAAAGCACAAGAAAGCAGAAAAAGGAATTGCCAAACCCTAGATGTCCCCTGTACCTCAGGCAACTGGAAGAGCAGTTGAACTGGGAAGAAAATTATGGGAGGAATGAAAGAATACAGATGGTTCTTGCCTGGATGTGAGGGCCTGTTCATGCAGCCTGTGCAGGGCAGTGCTGTGCCCATGTAGGATGCCTGTCCAAAGACATGGCTTGTGGTCTGGAGCTGTTTACAAAGACTCGTTATGACACATCAGAATACTGGAATGAAGAGTGTAAATTTTACTGCAGATTTACCTTGGTACATGCCACATTGCTCAGATTACTACGAAATCTCCAAATGCCTTCAAATAGCAGCTTTTGAATAAGACAAGGAGGATAGTAAATTTTTCTTTATATACTTCTATTTGTCCCAATATCATCAATAATTTATTTCCAATAACACTTGAACTGTTGTAGGGTTCCAGCTGGATTACAGGGTTACAGCCCTGGTACATGACAGCTGAGTCAAGAAACACAAGGCTGAGGAATCATTGCTGCTTTTCTAATTAGAAGGTGAACAGCAGAGGGAAAAAAAATCACAAAACTTTTCTTATATAGCTCATGCTTACTCTGACTTCTGCCTTAGTTTTCAACACTGTAAGGTTAGCTGATCACAAGAAATCTCCTCAACTGATTAAAAAGATGATGCTTTAGACTGCTGCAGGAGGAAAAGGACAGATGGCGATAGGATGGCTTGCTCTGGACCAGCTCAGGCCAGCAGCTCAGGATTACTGCTGTATTGTTTGCTTAATATTACAGTCTACACAGAAGATAGATATATTCCTTGGTAACAATAATTCTCTCTCTGAGACTCATGAGGTTCGGCACAGAAGGGGTGGAAAACCAGGTGAGACTATTAGAAATCTATCAGAAATGATGTGGGGTGGCCACCTGAGATCAGCAGAGGACCAGGAGAGTCACAATGCAGTTATGCACTTCAGCTGGGAATGGAGTTATTGTAGCCAGGAAGATCTTTCAGTAACAAGAATCAAGAGGCTGTATCTTAATCATGATACAGATGCTAGTAAAGACAAGTTTTCCTTTTCAACAGAGCTACCCATACAAGTGCTTGGCCAACAACAGTAGGTGGTTGGAGTGCATAGTTTCGTTCATCTGGATTTCTTTTAAAGTTGATCACAGAGGTTAGGCCTGTAACAGTTAAATCATAACATACAGCCCAAAACACACGTATGCCATGTTACCATACATACATATGTATGTATCTTTGGAACATGGGATGCAATTCTGTTGCTATTTGGAAGTCTTGTTTGATGCAATAATTGTAAGAAAAATCAGTTTCAGTGGCAGGCAGTAAGACTGTGGTTTTGGTCCTGATGCTGCACATACCTGTGCATGTGATTATCTTTGAGCACATTAAGTGAGTGGGGCTACTTGGTTGCACAGAACACGGTTTAGAAGTTTTAGATCAAGACCTCATGATTCTTACTGCAGAAAAATACATTGTGTTATATACTGGAGAGACCATACTGACGAGTGCAGTTGATCTCCTCCAAACACAGCATCTGAAGCTGCAAGGAAGCTTTGTATCATATGCCTGTGTGTAGCTTCTTGAGAGAGAAAATCAGTCTGAGAGTGACTTTCAACAACTGGGGCTTGCCTTGGTTTCTTTTCCAGTGCTCTTTGAATCGTGGCTAATTAGAGGAGTTCAGACTCCCTCATATCATATTCTCCTGTAGAATGTGAAATTGTAGACATTGTATATTCTTGTAATAAGTGCCAGGTTGGAACTTTGAAAAATCATGCCATTAATGCTGATATCAGCATGCATTACTCTGTGCCTCAGTTAAGGTAGGTAAGAGCTGGGTTAGCTAACTGCAAACATGTGCCATTGCTCAGAGTCCTGTTTGTAAACCTTGTTTAATCACAGCCGTTCCTGTAGCTTTATCTGGCATTTTAATGGTGCTGACTAACCTTGGTTTAATTAGCTGCCTCCATAAAGTACTGGGCAAACCATCTGTGTGAATCCTTTTAATTAACTACGTTCAGTGGTGTCATTTTTGGCATTCATAGCATGTCAGAGGAAGCAATATAAAACATAGGCTGAAGATGTTATAGCATCAATGCAAAAGGAAGTGGCTTTGTTTCTGTGGCTGCCATTTATTCTCCAAGGGCGCAGACTTCAAAATAGAGGTTGACAGGCCATGCTTGCATTTCCTGTGATTTTACAGGATTCAAGATAAGACTGTGAGTTATTAAAATGGATAGCCTGACTTATCACAGGTCTAGCATTAGGTAAAAACAAGGAGCTAAAATGTGCAGCCACGGCTGAGCACATGACTTGCTATGGATTTGAACTGACCCTGCAGGTATCTGTAAAGGTTGAGTCTGGCTGAAGGTTTCAGGGTTTACAAGCAAGCAACAGAATACAACCATGTCAAAAATTAATTTGTTTCAAAATTTTTCTGTTTTAAAAAGCAATTTGATACTGTGGTGACTATGCTTGAATTCTTATACCAAGCATTCCTTTATTCCAAACCTGGGATTCTCTCCACCTTCTGCTGTCTACCTGGGCTGTTTTTCACTCATGTGCCATACACACAGGGTAAATCCTGGCCTCAGTCAAGCCAACAGAAAGCTTGTCTTCAGGATTCAGCCCAGGTGCTTGCTGTAACTCTGCTCTCTAAGATTCCGACTGGGGAGATGGAAGCTTGTATTGGGAGGAACTGTTCATCTAGAAAAGAACAAGATTTTCTACCTGTTCAGATTTATAGTGAAGCCTGATATAAATGCTCACTCTGAACTAAATCTGCACATAGCTATAGCTTGCTTACTGTATGAAATGTTGTCCTTTTGACAAGAAGCATGAAGAAACCATATGGGAAGAAGTTTGCCATAAAGGGACACTAACTTAACGTGAAGTGCAGTGCCCATGCTTTTCTAACAGTCTGATGTAACAGAATTAGATATGAATTTGATAAACCACAGAAATCTTCTGGCTCAGTGGAAGTTTTCTGGCTCAGTCACAGATTTTTCATGGAAACCTGCATCAGATAATTGGGGGTGGGGGTGAGTTTGTATGCACGATATGCACAGACTCTGGCCAAGAATTCCAGGGGCTTCCTGGCTTCTGGAGCTTCCAGTCTCCTGGGAACAACAGAACAGTGTCAATGGATCACATGCAACTTTGGAAATGGCATCATTTACCCTTTCTGCTTACAACTGTATTTCTTCCTGGATTGTTACAAAAGCTTGTTCCTGAGACGCTTTATCCTTACTTGGATATGAAGCAGAAGAGCATCAGTTATCTGCAGCTAATCCCTTGAATAGCTTAGACAAATTCCACTGGCAGTTTCTGCTCTTTGGATCAGTGGCAACATCACTGAAAATATTTCTGTGTAGGCAATGAAAAGCATGGGCAAACTAACCTTATGGGAAATGTTACCAGCAGATGACTTGCTTGAGGTGAGGAAGGGCTTCAGGATCCAGTCCTTAAAACAGTCAGTGAGGCCTGCAACTTGGATCCTTCTGTACATACAGATACACTTTCTAACAAACAAACTAGCTAACAAACTGGCAAAGCCAACTCAAAGTCACTGTAGTCATGGCTTGACAATCAGTGAGCTATTTATGATATGAAGTCTGATCTGCAACCAATATTAAACTGAAATGATAACCAAGTGTACTTCCTAAGCGGAGATGGTACAAATTAGACAAGAAAGGTGTGCAAGCAAAACTCTGCCTTCTGCATACCGCTTAGCAGGGTCTGACAGCACCCTGCACAGCGCTCAGTAAGGTCTGTGGGGTCTTACTGCATCTCCATGGGATACTTTCTTGTACAATATTCTGGCTGTTCTTGTTAGTACTTTGCTTAACACTCTCACTATTGCTTATTTTAGTATCAGAACATCTGGCAAAGATCATTTTTTAAAAATCCTACAGACTCTTGGCTTGCTGACTTAGAAACTATTTTTAAACTGCAACATTCAGAGTCACCTAGTGTCATTTACTGAAAAAAATGGGCTTTTAATATCAAGCAGAAATGCTAGGCACTCAGCCTGGCTTGGTTTTTGCAGTTTGTCTGTTTTATTAACCACCCTTGTAAAAACAAGCAAGTGCTAAACAATCTGAAATTAATCACGAGGTTTAATGCCTTAAGAAACTTACCATACTGGGAACTGTTCTGCAGATAGTCCCTTGGTCTGTTGTAAGTGGATAGATGATAGATAATGAATTTCAATCCTGACAGGATTTTATGAAACATGTTTTCTGAATCAACATGGAGCATAAGCATGCACAGACCAAGAAAATGCAATTTGTTTTGGAGTCCTATTCACTAGACAAGAAATAGAATCCTGCTATAATTCAGGGACCACTGTTTGCAATGCCATCTCTCCTGCATAATCACTTGTATTCCCATTGCCATCTCTCCTGCATAATCATTTGCATTCCCAGTGAACTTTAACACTTACTGAACAAAACTGGAGGAATTAGCTTAGTTGCATCAGCTACTTCAAAGCTCTCTAGGCTGTATCCCAGTGAAGGAAGCTGACTTTGGACACCAGCTAACCAGCCACCATACACTGTGCTTCCACACAGAAATCATCAAGTCACCCCAAATTGCAACATAACATCACACAAAGGCATATTACTTGCCCTGACATTTAAAATTGGCATCAGAATTGCAGGATAACTATTCAGAAGCAACACAGAAAGAGCAATTATGAAGGTCCTTAATCAGAATGAAACAATTCTTGGACGTGTGCCTATTGTGAGCACTTCTGGTGCCAAAGCGGAGCACAACTAGAGTATAAGAGTATTTCTCACTATTTTGCTTATTGAAAAATACCTGAAACCTGACTCAGCTTAGGTCCACACACTGTCCAACACAGTGGGCAGCACTTAAGGTGACCTCAGATTTGTTTTCAGAACACTGTTTGCTTGTGTAGGAGTTGCACATACCTCTAGGTCTCCCTCAGAAAAGTTTGTTACTTTTCCGCTGTCATGGAGTCAAGGTCTGTTCCCTGTAAGAAAAACCATTCCCTAGGGTAACTTACACAAGTATCAGTAGAAAGATTCAGGGCTAATTCTTGCTCGTTAAGTCTTCATACTGGTGGTACTTTACCACAATGCAAAAGCTGATACAACGGCCAGGTCAGGTTGCACTATGAAGACCAAATCCCAGGAGGGCCCAAGATGTGAAATGAAGTAGCTCAGAAAAACAGTAATGGGATCATTTATTCATGAGCTTAAGAGTGTATTTCTGCATAAAATCTTGCAGATTACAAAGTGAGTTGAAAAAAATCAGTGCAGCAATGTAGAATAAAAAGCCAGTTTGCACCAACTGTAATTCATGGTAAGAGCTGGAGGCATAAATACAGGGAGGACAGAGCTGCAGATAAGATGTTGGAAGCATTCTTTGTTACCTCTCTAGCTCTCTTCCACTTCTCCCAGAATGCAGCCTACAATTGCCAGAGGCGTCCAGGAGTGAAAAATGCAGTGTTTTCCTCTGCCAATGAAATATTTTTTTTCAAAAATGGGCCATCATTCACAGGGGTTGCACATCTGTCTCAGAGTGGATTTCACTTTGTGTTTGTGTGTGGAGCAAGACTTCCTGAAATTAGCCAGCCTGAGCACTGTCATTTGTGACGACAGCTCTGTCCTGGCTAGGAAGCATGCCTCCCACCCCAACATCCAGCTCTTATCTGAAGGTGCAGCTGGGACTGGCAGCAGCAAAAGCAGTCCTTGGCTTTTTAATTTTTTTTTTTTTTTTTGAGTTTCTGGTGAAGAGCGTTCAAGTTTTAGGGGTAATAATATGCCCTAAGGTTGCACCTTGCACATGGTGTATAGCATCTTTCTCACCATAGCACAGATCAGTTCATTTCTTTCAAATGGGTTCCAGTGACGCTATGGACTGACTGCTCAAATGAAGTGCTCTTCAGTGAGTAACTCTGGAGGCTGGGACTCTAACAAACAATTCAACAAAAAAACAAATTTCAATTTAGGGACAGCAATATTGAAAAACATGGAATAATATGCAAGCAATCATGCAGCTGTTCTAATTAGCAGTGTCCACGTGTTCAAAACTGTGTAGATTATCAGGGACAGGGCATAGTGGGCAATATTGGTGGTACATGGACGGTTGGATTAGATGACCTGAGAGGTCTTTTCCAACCTTAACGATTTTACGATTCTGTGTTTCCTCCTGCAGAATCAGAGCTCTGAAAAAGCAGTAATGAGTACTTTGACCCCTGGTATCTGTGTTCCAGTGGGTTCAGCCAAAGCACTTCCCAGTCCTGGAAAGAAGCTAAATGCTAGTGATGTTCCAAGCCGAGGATGAAGAAACCTGCCTGCAGGCAGAAATCCTCTGTACTAGGCTCTTCCCTCTGCTACACGATAAGCCAACGGAATATGGTTATTATACATATGAAACAGCTATTCTCTGTGAGGCACGTGTTTGGAATAGAGGAATGAATATGTGTTGATAATCTGATCCTTACAAACTCAGAACAGAGCCTAAGACTTAAGTAAGTGAGGGAAGCATCCTGCAGAAAGGGATTATGCAACTTGCTAGGAGAGGGACAGTCAAACAGATTTTGACATGCTTACATTAAATAAATCTGGAACAACTATGTTGACTGGACTAACCTTAATGCCCTGTTCAATCCAAACTATTTTTTAATATATTCTTTTCAAAAAGATCCTCATGTTTATATGAGAAAAGGGTAACACAAATAATACACGTCTGTATTTATGCAGTGCATTTCATTCACAAATAGCAGTGCTTTCGTATAACACAGAGCACTTGCCTATTTTCCTGCAGTACTGGTAAAACTGAAGTTAAATGGCAGCAGTAGGTTTGCTTTGTACACAGAGATTCAGTTAATGCTCATCTTCTGATCCATTTGTACCAGAGGAGACTTTGCAAGAAAGCACAGAGCTGGGAACGTGGATTTTCTTATTCTACCAGCATGGTTCATTTCCCCAGAAAGGCCTTTAGTGCAGGAGACATTCCATAGTAATGTCCTGGCCACCTTAGCATGTGTGTATTGTTTAGGGCTGCTTGGTAAGAGAGAGCCAAATTCAGAGGGGATAAAGAAAGCGGAGAAGACAGGGGATCTGTGTTTGATAAGCGGCATAGAGCATTGTGAAAGACAAGTGTCACGGTGACCTGGGATAATGCATGCTTTTTCTTTCTTCCAGACACTTGCCAAACTTCCCTTGCTATCTGTGCATACACTTGCCTAAGAAAAGCATGATACCTATCAGCATTACTTCTTCGTGATCTGCTGTTAGTGAAACTTCAGGGCTGCACAACTAAACTGGCAGACTGCCATTGCAAACTGGCTGTATAAGGTCAAAACCAACAGCTGCTGAAAGAGCAAGTGTTCTTACCACTATCATGTCAAGAAGGGTAAAGAACACAAACACTGTAAAGCTATTCTATCACCAGAACTAAATCCCTATCCGTCATCTCATGAGAATACAGCAACTTCAGAGAGAGAAAAGCTGCCCACTGTTTCAGTGCAGGGTTACCTCTTGCGGCTCACCTAGCTATTAGGTGGCTACAGGTTCTTGGGGGATTATAGCACAGTGTAAGACAGCAAATGGATTTCCTTTCTATAAAAAATTCCTTTATTTAATTTCTTCCCTCCACTACCTTTGTTTCCACTCCACATGAATGTGTCACCTCAAGGTCTGATCTGAAGTCCATTGAACTAAGTAGATTTGGAACTTGGCCCAAACACCTACTCTGTGTGGTACAGCATAAAGGCAGTTTCCTCTTTGATCTTCTGTCTCATATTTCTAGCTTGCTCCTTAGCATTTCTAGAGAGAGGATTGTATCGCAGTCAATAACCGCATCTGTTCTCATAGAAGGCTTCATCAAAAAACTATCAGATCTAATGGAAACCTGTTGATTGACTACAGCAGACTGTGGATCAGCCTTTTCCCTCAGAATGCATCACCATCAAAATTCTTATAAATCTGCGATTTAAAGAAACGTAGATGATGTGTGAAGGTCCCTTTAAAAAACAACAGTGCAGTGATATTGTTTTTAAAGCAGTGGCTGAGGCTGACAATAACTTTGGATTGGAAAGTTGTGCACTATCCCAAAACTGCAAACACAAGTTCTAAACAAAATCCATATGTGCTTCTCAGAGATGCAGGTGTCAAAGATATTAAGCCACAAAATGCTTTACATTAAAATAACTTCAAGGACTGTGTTAAGCTCTAAAAAACTCCAAGGTAATTCAGAGGTAATGGCAACAGCCAGTCTTCAGTATGGCCAGCCAGTAGAGAGTATATGAAACTCATTGCTTGAAGGAACTAGTAGCACCTTATCTAGACAGCATAAACTTTCATACAGATTCAAAGCAAAGATGTCGTTTCACTGTAAACCCTCCAAAGGCTGTTGGATGTTTTTGAACTTTCTAGGGCTAAAGTCAAGCTCTTCACATTATTTTAATATATTTTCTGCAGCTTAATTTCCTGTGTTTTCTTTTATAGTGGCATAAAGAAACTGCTCAGCAAAACTCTGAAGGAGTCATAAAACACTTTCTAGGTTGCTCCATTTTAATTCCTGGTCTAATGCTGAACTATTATATGACTCTATCTGTCATTTTCCCAGCCAAGGAAACAAACTGAATTAAGCTTTCCTGGACTTAGAACTCTCTCTGAAGCATCTTTGAAGCTCTTGGAACTTGTCTTGGAAAAATTCTGATTCTACCCTACCCTATCATATCAGTCCAAAGAATGGAAGTTCTAGTCTGGTCATCCTTGTGTGCAGATGGGGTTTTTTTAGTGCATTTTGGATGCTGATTTACAGACTTTTTTAAACTTTTAATGTTCAAAGAAATGGAAAGGGAACAAGTCATAACCTCAGTCTGGCTGTGATAGCAAACATTCCTTTATGAAGCCAGTAACAAAGACAAATTACCAATCAAACAAAATTATTTGAGCCCAGGTCAATATGAAAAAACTAAATGCCTCCCAAGAATGCCTATACTGTTGCATTTTCAAGTAACATTTATTTCCAAATAAGCTATTTATTTGAACTATCTGGCAGTAGCCCACTGTTGGGACCCTGCAAAAACCAGAACATCTCCCTGTTCTCTGGCACTGTTCAGGATTCTATGTGTCATTCCGATTCCAGATGTGAATATCCAAATTGTTTGTCTATGCAGAGTAGCCATATCTAAGCCTGGAGGAGCCAAATGCAGACTGGAGAAATTTGATTATTGATTGATAATATTACTTCTCCAGTTACTTATATCAGCTGCTGTACATGTTAGCATAAATATTCTGGGGCCTTCTGTGCTATGACTAATGAGAGCTTGGGTCACAGGTTATTTCCAGGCTCTTTTTCATCATCTGAAGAATGCAGAGATGGGCAGTGAAGGCAGTGGTGGAGCTTCAGGGCCTGCAGGCAGTGTGAAAGCACGGATCGAAGGTCTTAAGGGATCACTGCTGAATGATCCCAGCATCCTTCGGATGCTGAAGTAAAAGTAAGATGGAAAGGTGGAGATGAACACTGAAAGGGAGCTGAATGTGCAGTGTTTCTTCCATGAAGTGAAGCTTGTGTCAGACATGTGACAAGGTGTGAGAAGTGGGCAGGATGCTGAGAATGTGGCCAGTCGTTCTAAAATTTGAGATGTGCCTGTAGCTCCAAAGAAATATGTTTGCCAGCTGTTATTCAAGTGCCAGTTAATGTGAGGAAAACAGTTGTAGTAGGACCCACTGATAAGGTGGTTATGAACTTCTATGTCCTATATACACATCTGTTGCAGAAATATTAGATGTTATTCTGTGGATAAATAATTGGGACAAGCATGGATAATGCTTTTAAATGGTCAAAATTTTCATGAGTCTAACTTCTCATAGTACCTGTCAGAGAATTTGGCTGCTTCCATAACTGTGGACAATGTAGAATGGGTAAAGAATAAAACCAGAAGGACTTCCAAGCAGTGCAGTTGTTTGATTAACAATGATAATTACCTTGAGTTTCCCTACTCTTTTATTCTCACAGTAGTTCTGCATAGAACTCTTCTCCACACACTAAGTTTTCTTTTTCCTCACATTTTTAGCACTGTGTTTTGTATGGGACGCTGCAAGGACTTTCAGCTGTACATGTGGTACACTACTCCATCACTGATAGACTGGACTTTGTAGATGACACTTAGGTTAGATGTCTGAACCTCACCAATGCTAATGATTGATGAATATAGCTGAGCTAAGTGAAGGCTCTGTGAAGGGGAACCCAATTTTTATACTGTTGTACTTCCAGTGCCTGATTTACTGATGCTTATGCTGTCTTTGATTTTTTTCATCTGAACATTCCTCCCAAGATTTAGTAATTCTCAAGCAATTACTTCTACAGAAATTCTCCACAATTCCTGAATCCCTGCTGCATTGAGAGTCCATCATGCATCAAGCACTGTGCTCCCACCTCCTGTGTGAAACGGACTAAGGATTCAGCATCAAAATCTCTTATAGGCATCACAAGTGATGGACTTGATAAGATTTCTCTACAATTTCTTTCACAAAATGACAACTATTGATGCTCTGTTGGATTTTTTTTCATCTCACAGTTGACTCTCTGGGTGGTCTGCAAGGTGTTTTTACTTGTTATTGTCTCAAAAGACAGCAGCTATCCACTTTCAACAACTACAGTATTTGCTGCTATCAGGTTGAAATTTCATTAAGAATCATTAAAGAATGAAATGTTATCTGCATATCACTCTTCTCTTGAGAATCTCCCTGTCGCCTTCTCCCTTAATGCTTTTACTACTGCATAGAGGAAAGGAGGTCACAGGCTCAGAGACTCCTTACATCACTGCATGACCAATGGTCTCAAATCCCTTTACAGAATCATACGGAAAGCAGACTTTCTGGAAGAACAATTCCTGAATAAATTCTGCCCAAAGACTTAGAGGGACAGGTTAACATAACAGAAAAGGGTTTCTGTGATTGAAACCTGTCAGAGAAGAGAACCTTGAAAATCTTCTGTGGTAGGGCAGAGATTGGTTTGGGCAGCAGAGAGTTTCACAAGACACACATGAAGTCTAGATCGTCTCCAAATTCTCAAAAAGTGCGCAGGTATTTGAACCATGCATACTGGTTCAGGCAAAATTTGTAGAAGGATGATACGCAGTTTGGCAAGTTACTCAAATATTTTTGATCCTGAGTATTGCTGTAATAGTCTGTTTGAGTTTCCGACTAATTTCAGATGATACAGCATCATCAATGGACATACATTTCATATGGGAGGTAACAACTGTTTACTAGCAGCATGTAAAGCTATCTGATAGGGAGAGACCACCTGGACATATTTTAAATTACTATTTTTACATGGACTCTTTTATTTCCTACTGAGACCCATATATTCAAGGCAAATGAAACTTTTTTGTGGCATCAGTGAGATCTGGGCTGAGTTTCTCACTTAGTTGTATGAGAAGGCTAGATGGTAGCAACAAGAGTCGTGTAGAAAACAGGAGCTGGGCATAACATTCCAGAGTGCTCCAGCTGCCCACATTGAAGATTTGGGTTGTAACACAGTGCAAGATGCACTGTTTTATACACGTGGTTGTTTGGTTACATATATAATCTATATCAGGTCAAAAGGTGCAGTATGTACGCAGGGTGTTGCAGGACTGAGTCTTTAAGAATATCGGTGCTACAGAATGCAATGTATCAGTTACCTGGAGGGTAACTGGAAGCTACTGGAAGGAACTGAGTGAAGGCAGCACTGAGCTCATTGCAGCCTTATTTTTCTGCTTCTTGAGTGAATTTTGCACTGCTGTGAGTTCTGCGCTGTCCCACCTGGGCTGCCTCCAGGGGCTCGAATAGCAAGTTCAGAGATAATGGCTGTTATAAAGTCATGCTGCTGTTACCATGTAGACAAAGCCTCATCCACTGCTGGTGATGTTCTAATACCAGTACGGTAAGATCCCCAATTTGGTTTGCCTTTGGAGTTAGTCAACTCTTTGTAGGTGCCACCTGGCATTTTGTTATTTCAGTGTCTAGAGAACAACAAGAAGTACATCAGAAAAGTGGTTTGAATTTGATACAGAAAAATCATAGCACCAAAGGAGCTCAAACACAAATGTGTTACTAATCATGAGCATTCCTGGAAGCCTGTGTGTTTAGTCGGGACAGCAAGCTCAAAAAATACTCGAGCCAGATGGGCTGATTCATACCTCAGTGTCCTGCCTTATCTGCTGAGAAATCAAACCAGCAAGTGGAATATAGAAACCCTTTCTAAATCCTGCAGCATGTATTTTTACTTCTGATGTCAGCATTCTCCATGTTGTATTTACATCTTCCAGAGTGTTTTTCAAATCTAAACCTAGACTGTAAATCTCTGAGTCACAATTGTTCCATACAGAGGTGATACAACTTCCAATAAACGTTCCATTTGTAAAAGCACTGTCCACAGTAGTGACAGAAGACAGCTGCAACTGAACGCTTTCAGAAGCTGCATGTGAAGTTTATTTTCATGGCAGAGGGCAGCAGGTGTGAAATCCTCTCTAGCTCCAGAGCTGATCCAGCCCTAAGAATGACAGTGAATTATCTCCCTGAGTCTAAATCACCTCTCTCGTGATGTGCCAGGAGCAATCCTGAGGTAGAAGGAAAGAATTCAAGCTGTTGCTTGATCAGATGTATGATTTTAAAACCACCTGCGTGGATCACTCTTGAGCTCAGCTCAGCACTCTGACTGTGGGTTGTCAGAAAGTGTACCTGAGCAGGTGACATGCTTCTGGGCCTCACTAATGTGTAAGAGAAGTCTCAATGAATGCAAAGCTAGTTGTTCTAGTCCCAAGGTGTGATAATAAAAATCCAGTTCAGATAGTAAAAGAAAATATTTTTCAGAGCTGCAGAAGCATAGAAGACACAGAGTCTGGATTTTGGCAGTGCTAGTAAGCATAAATTGAAAAAATACCAAAAAGTTAGCAATGAATCTGTGGTAGAGGCTGGTAGGGTAAACCTCTGGTGAAAAGTAGAAGATGCTTCATAATATATGTCTGACCACTCCTTAAGATTCATGGTGGCCGGTGCCAGGGAGACAGGATACAAACACTGCATCTCTTTGTGTTAGCAAGTCCAGTGTCACTATGGATGCAGGAGACATGAATTCCAAGGGGAGAGCGGTGCCAACTTTTCTCAAAGGAATCCCTTCAGCAGCTCCTCCGCGTAGGTGCTTAAGAAGGTCAGTTTCCAATGAAAGTTGCTGCCTCCTGGCATTACCTCTGCTTGATTAAATAAGGAGGCAGTTATTTGTGCAGTTGCACTCTACAAGGCCAGCAGAAAGCAAGGAGTGACTGTGACTAGCACTACTCATTTCTGAAATGCAGCTTGAGGAACTGAGGGGAAACACAGGTGACACAACGTAATGAGTATTTAGGAGGGCAATTCAGATGAAAGTCTACTGGACAGTGCTTAGGCACCTTCTGTCATAAAATAACTGGGGAACCAGACAAGTGAAACTCTTACATAGCAAGGGATGCTGCACAAAAGGCATCGTGTGCTGGACACTCAGAAATGGAAAGCTGGCATAAGATGTGCAGGAATACTTGAAATATCTATACAGATCAGGCATGAACATTTACGAAGACAGAGCATCCAAATATGAAACACGTAATCACTGCAGAAAGCAGAATACAAACAATCCCTAAAATCACAAGAGATTCCTGGTCATCTTCTGCTTAACACATTGGTGCAGATTTATCTACATTACAGATTCCATTAGAAAAAAAATAAAGTTTACTGGCACTCCTATTTTGTAATGAGCCACTGCCAGCTGGCAGTTCAGCAGCCCGTCACATGTAGCACACAGACTATAGCTTGAATCTAAGCATGAAGATAGTGGATCAGAATTCAGGAAAGTCTCATCCTTATAATTTTCTGGATTTATTAATTTAAACATATATATTACCAAATTGTAGCTCAAGTCTGTGAAGAGCAAGAATTTGATTGGAAAGATTTGAGAGTTTACAGGGCCCCTTACTTACAAGATTATTGAAGAATGTTTTAAAATCTTGATTGGTATCAGGTTTGCAGCTCCACAAACGGAAAAAAAGACAAACAGTTCACTGCCAAAGAGCAACTGAAGCAAAAACAGTCAATCCAGAATCATTTATGTTTCAGTACTAAATACTGTACAGAGATATGCAAAAACCTCAACCAGCAGTTGGTGCCCAAAACACTAATTGCGTAGCAAGAGTGGGATTTCTGATATTTAGCTGTGCAAAAAGTAAGCATCTAGCATACCCTAGTTGCCTGTGCTTCCCTCCATAATCAGTGGAGGCAACAATCAGACAGGCATCTCCAGGGAAAAATTCTTCTTCTGGATAACAGGATGAATCACCCTCAGGGGACATTGTGTTTCCAACAGCTATAAAGGGTATCTAGATGATTCCCTTGCCAACTGGAGGTTGGATTAGTTGGAAAAACAGACGGAGCTTTTGGGCAAGCCAGTTCTGCTTTTGATCTGCAAACAGAAGCGTTGTTCATGTTCCTAGCATCTTACCTAACTGCACTAGTTGGGCAAATGAAATGTATTATCTTACAGCCTTTTTTTCCTATGTTTTAGACCATCATCACTAAAGTCACCTAGATGCTGAAATTTTTTATCTAGATTTGAACAGGATCAAACTCTCCCCAGAACACAAGAGGAGCGAAAATACTCAAAGAATGTGCAATAATTATCTCAACCTAAAATGATAATATTACATCCTGAACAAACGGTGACTGCCAGCTTGCCTGAGTAACAGTCGGCCTGCCCATAGCAAGTCCAAGTGCAACCAGTGTCCCAGTAAGTCAGTATGATGAAGTCTAGCTGCAGCTAAGTTCATTCAAATCTCTGGGGGGCCTCCGAGCTGCTCCTGAGACTTAGCTGCCCTACTCAGCTGCCAATGATAAGAGCAGTACAGTAGGAGAAACAGACTGCAGGTATCAGGCTCACTGCTGGTGTACATCAGTGGCTCAGAAGGTCACTGTTGAAAGGCCTGTTGTGAGACTGGCCTTGTGATCAGAAAGCCATTAAGGTACAGTGATCTCATTATGATGTATGTCTAACTGTTTCCTCTGTAAATGTGATTAGGTTGCTTTCCACAACTATACAGAGGAACAACTATACAGAATATGTCTGGGAAGACATACTGCTTGGGATTTAAATGTAAAGGAAACAGAACATGAGGAAATGTTTTGAGGGAAGCAGTTCCGTGCTGATGAGCAGGAATTAATCATGTTAGTTTAGGAAGCTGCTGCATCTCTTGAACGAATAACTGGCATTTAAAGACACAGGCTGCTGCAGTGTGTGTTAACACCAGCCTTGTGTGCTGACAGCTGTTACTGCCTCACAGTATATGCACTCTTGGCACTCTGTGACAAAGGTGAGAATAAATGACAGGAAGGACAGGAGTGATTTCCCTGACCTTTATACAGTGATGGTGTAGATCTCTGTGTTCAAAGCTGCATTCGGATTCTGTTTACAGTCCACAGAAAGATAGCAGCACTTCCAGGATAGAGTTCATCCACCCGTTTTAGATTTCTGTCATGGCATCAGAGGAGCTTCCTCACCACTGTTTAAAATACAATTCTAGATACTTAGGTCAGATATTGATACATACATGGCTCTGAAAGCAATGTCTCCTATTTATTTCCATGGAAAATATGACAGATACAAAGAGCACAGTAACACTATTTGATAGAGCAAATTCTTAGCTACAAAACACTACCTTTCAATATAGTCACCACCACTAGCTATGCATGTTCACCAGTGATGAACAAGAGCCTGCATGCTGTTCTCATACTAATCTGCACCAGTGGAAGCGCCCTGCTCTCACTGTCACCACTGCTGAAATGCACCACCCACCCCTCACTGTGCTCACACCCACTGTTTGGTCTCCAGAAACATTCAGCAAGCATCAGTGAATGGCAGTGGGTGCCATGTTTTCCGCATGAAGGAATTCAATGACAAACCTCTGCTTTATCCTCACTTCCACGTCAGAAACCATTCTGCCAGGCTGCCCTTCTGCTGCCATCTGTCACACGGCAGCAAAATGTAATGGGATATTGGCAGGAAAGTTCAGCCTCTGCTGCTGTACCACCACCATCTGCCTCTGATGTGGCGGGCCAACATAATAAAACAGGAGGCCTTACTTTTGGAGCAGCCCTCGTATATCCGATAGACAGATGTGTATGATTGTTGTGACAAATGAATGCTATCAGAAGTTTACTCGTGGGTGCCATTTGCTCTCCAGTAAGTGTGACCAATACACTGCAATCCCTGCAAACACAACCTGACTTGTGCACTCCTCTCCCTCCACCACTGCAAGCTGCCCCTGCATCCAGGTTTTGGTTGGAGAACAGCTGTTTTCCTCAGACAATGAAACTCACTCTGGAGAAAGTCAAATAAAACCCCTTTCTGTGATGCTGCATGAATGCTTTCTTATAAGAAATGAGGGGTGCCACTACGACAGACGTTTAGGGAAAAGCTCCAGCCAAATCTACCAGCCATTAGGCCATGTCGGGAATGCTGTAACAGCCTCATGAAAGATCCTGCCTAGTTTCTTTCATACAGTGGCTCTTAATAATGAGCTTATAATAAGTGTACAGTCTGGAGGAATTTACTATACAGTACCCAATTGGATTTATGTAGTCATAAACTTCCACAGCACTGCTTCTATGATTTACAACAGTCCCTACTAATGAAGCTATGCCTGGACATGAGATGTGGAACACAAATTGTACCAGGCTGGCTGTACAGTGATACTACACAAATGCATGTGCATTAGTGTGTGTTGACACAGCAATCTGTAATTGTTTATTAAGAGAGAACCATTGCAAATAACCAGATCTTATGAAAAGCGCCAAAAGCACAAACTTAGGAAATGTGTGGGATGGGGTTTTATTGTGAGAGAGTTTACATATAACAGAAGGAGTGGGGAGCAGATAGTCCCTAGACCTTATCAGTGAAAATCTTGCTACTTTCTACCTCAGCTGTAGGGGACTGGGCTTGATGGCTTACCTGATTCCCAAACCTTTCTCCTAAAAAGAACCCAGCACAGAAGATAACTTGCTGTAGGATAAGCTTCTCGTGATCTAAACGGATATAGAAGGATGCGTACTTCACAGAAGTTTTCCAGCACAGACATGTCATGTTGCTGCTACTGAGCATGTTAAATAGCTATTTCAGAAAGAACTGCATGTCATTAACATAAATTACCTGGGCATCGCGGGCAGCACAGCTGTGGTACGTGCACAGGGGAAGGACAGTGTAGGCTTGGACATCTTATTCTGCTGCACAGTACATTTCCATTCTGCAGGTGGAACATAACACAATACTTAAATGAAATGGGCTACCTTAGAAATCTGTTATCTATTCCACATTTGGCTATTTTAAAAACAAATGCCATTTTACAGCATTCTGGCTTATGTCACACCACTGTAAGCCCAGACTACTTCAGCTGTCTATGAATTTATGCTGGGGGTCAGACTGTAGCAGAAACACATACAAACCTTAAAATCAGAAGAACTGCCTAAAAATGGATTGCAACAACCTTCACTTCTATTTTCTTTTGAGCAGACTGCACTTAGGAATTGCATTTCCAAAACTAAGACAAGATAATGAATGGTAGGTCTCTGAGATATCCCCTACTGAGGGTTAGTTCAAGACCACAGGAGACAATAGTGTCTGTAATTTTTCCTGAAAACTGTGGAGAGTCTTTTGTTTTCATTTTATGGGTTCCCCGGTAGACAAAGAACACCAGTTGGTAAGTAGCCATTTTTCTAAGAAATATGAGCAAGTCTTGGGAATACTGTTCATTATTCATGTCATTAACATAATATTTTATTTGACCACATCTAAGTTTGATTTATAATTAAAACACAGGGAATTTTCCTTCTCCAGTATCTGTAACCAGAAAAGACTATCCATTTCAGATTCCCATTTCCCATCTATAATTCATCTTCCTAATTTAGCTCTGAGTTGCTCTTGTTTATAGCAAAAAGAATCTTTCAGTATGAACACTGATACTATACTGTGACAATGCTACAACTATGTAGGTTGATGTGGTGTTGGGAATAAACCCATTTCATTTTCATGTGCCTTGTGGAGCACTGAAATGTTCCCAGTGGAGGTGCAGACTTCCTTAGCTTTAGTATGTGTAGACATTTCTGCCCACTTGCAGGATGAGGGCTACCCTTGGTCTGTGTGGCTCCCTGCCCAGCAGACCATCATCCGAGAGCCTGTCCTGTGAAGAAAGGCCGGCTCCGTCTGCTGGTTGGCTCACACTGCTTTCCTGACCTGTGCCATGGCATCCCTGCCTTTTTATTTCCTGGTTCTGTAAAATCTCCTAGAGGAACATTTACTTCTGTGCATGTTCAGCTGTGATAAAAATTCTGCAGACCTTTACTGACCTTACATTTAGATTCACAGGGACATTTGGGAGTCCAAGCCCCATAGATTGCTATGGGACTTCAGCTGCTGCACACCTTTGTGAGACAGGGCCACGAAAGAATTTCTGTGCCAGGCTCACAGAGTAACAGCTCTCTTTCCTAGCTGCAAAGGGCTGGGAAAGGGTTGACTGTGGACAGCATTCACTTCTGCCCCTAAGGCATGCAGCTCCACTGATCTGGGAAGAGGGGCAGTTGGTGGTACATGTGAAAGAAAGGAGGAGCAGAGTAAAAACACTGAATTATGTTTAGATTTTTTTTTGGTTTGAGTACATAAATTGTAACTTGTTAAAATACAATACTATGCTCACACAACCAGGAATGCCTTTTTTTTTTTTTTTTTTTTTTTAAATCCCAGGCTCAATAACTTGGCCCCTGTTTAGCTAGTTAATGTGTCTTACTTTTTTCTTAAGCATGCACACTTTAGGTGTGTATTGGCTGGCTGGCTGGATTAACTGTTGTTCAGAGATACACCACTGATCTGTCTCTGTTTCCTGGCTGGTGTTACTTGATCTGTGTGGAGATCATACAGATCTTAGAGTTTGAGGCCACAAATGAAATGTTGCTCATCCTGGCTATGTAGACCTCTGGAGATTTTGTTGCATTTCTCTGAAGTGTGAAGGAGTAGGTTGTTGCTCCAGATTCTGTCCATATACATACTTTGCCTAATTGATTTTCTGCCTGGGAATCATAGTTGAGTGCCACTCAGGTTTCTTTTATTTGCTGTCTGTGTACAATGTAGTCTCATTCTTTTATGCTGTAATACTGGGTTTAGGGTCTGTGCTTATGTTATGTCATAAGATGTTTCCTAATGCTTTACGTAGCTTTAACTGAGTCAAAATTACAAACTGCTGAGAGTTCTGTGATGATCTATAGAGGTCAGTGTTCTGATGGCAGTTCTGCTGGCTGGGACAAAGCCCACAAGAATGGCTGGATGCTGCAGTTGTCTGGAGTCTTCCTCCCATGCATTAAGAATTGTATCCCAGAGATCCTTCAGCATCCTCACTGCTGAAATAGGCTCTAGTAATATCTTGCACCCTCACAGTACAACAAAAGTAAAGCAGAGAGAACAAGCAAGCAGAGTACAGGACCACTTGATAAGCTGTATCTACTGATCATTACCACAAGAAGTTTTCTTCTTTACTTCCCTTGTTGCCCTGTACTGTCACTCTGGTCTTCTATGGACATGTGAGAAGGGAAGAGGTAAAGCACATCCCAATTTGTTGGAGCCTGAAAGGGCATGGGTCGTCAAAGTAATGCTGTTCTCTAGAGGAGCCCTCCATGTACTTCCTCGTCTCTCCAGACTAACATCTACCTAAAAACCACTAAGCAGTGACTTCTACACAGATCTCTAGGGCTTCCAGGGAACTTCAACCCCACCCAAGGCACAGCCTTCCAGCAATTCAGTGTTCTACCACACACTGACTCCAAGGGAGTTTCCAGCTTTGCGCGTAGAACAGCAAAAGTGAGCAGGAACTCCTTTTTGCTGTAACCAGGGATTTTTATTCATAGTACATTGCTTTTGCTCTTACAGATGCACTCTGCTGCACAGATGTGAGATGCAGCCAAGCTTGTGGGACTACTGTTTGTGCATCTCTGCACAAAATTGTAGTAGCAGATCCCCCAGAGCAAATGCTGCACAGGAGCCCAGTATCTTACACTTGCAAGGGAGGAAAATAGCCAAGAAAAATGTATTCCACATTAAATACAGCAGACAAAACTCAGCATCTGGAGTGTCTCATGTGTTACTCATTATGAAGCACTCCAAGGGATGTATTCTGCTCCTTCTTCTGTCCCTCCCCAGCACTGTACGATATACTCAGAGGGTGTATGACAGCTGCACTCTAGTGCCAAACACCAGCTGATGGTAAAACCAAGGGCCCGTGCTTTCATCTCCCAGGCAGTTCTCTCTCCTCCCTGTGCTGCATTCTCATTTTTCATTCTTCTTTATCCTAGAGTTCTACAAATATTATTACCATGTTATTTCTTCAACACTTTAAGGCAGGAGGTACCCTGACTATGGAAATGCACTTTGGAAGATGTGGGCACTGTACGTAAATCAGAACACAACAAAATGTGGGTTCAGTATAACCCTCTGTATTGATGGAAGCACAAGTATTATATGTCATTAATGGGGCCCAGTTATTCATGGTGTAACATTCAGCATTGACAAAGCTTGTGGCTTCTTAATAAGCTTTTGTGGCTGCCCTATACAAGTATTTTTGCCAGCACTGGCCTTCTCAGTTAATGTTTTCCCTTCACAAGGATGTTTCCCTTCACTGCCTCTATTTCCCACAGCATGATCACTACCCCTAGCAAAAACAGGCCTGGGCTCTGTCAAATTGTAGATACGACACAGAGGATTCCAGTCAATTCAGCAAAGCAGAAGTTGTGGGATCAGTAACTCAGTGGTCCTACCTCTGAGCAGAGACAATTAACACAGTAAACAAGTCCGTAGGGTTCTAGGTAAGGATGCCATCTTTCTCCTACACGGTACTTCTTGTCTTGAAACACACAGTATGTATCTGAATCTGCAAAACAGAGAATGATTGAAAGAGCTCCGAATTAAAGATCCCACTCCATAGATAAGAAGTTTTTACAGGTGCAATACGTTCTATAAACTATCTTTGTGGACAATACAGAACATTTTGTAAAGAATTATTTTTTATTCTTTCCCTGGACAATGACACTTAGAAGTTGAATGCTCTTAATTTGGCCATTGTTTCTTATCCCTCAAAATAAAATAAATGAAATGGCCTCCCATCATTCCCAAACTATAACTCCTGAAATAGCTGAAAGTGTGGTTCGTACAGGGTGGGTTTATTCTCACACCCACTAAGGCATAGGCTCACATCCCACTTAGGTAACAGAACTGAAGTGCTTGATTGCTCAGGCAGGTTGATACTAAATCTCGTCATCACAAAACCATAGCAACTGGCTGCACGTAGAAAAATCTGAGGTTGTACAGTAGAGATTTGTAAATAAGGGGACTTACAGAAGGAGTATGCATGCACTGCATTTACACTGTATGTTCAGTATCTCCATATTTTAAAAGCCTGATAAAAAGAAGCTTGTCCTCATATTTCAAAACATGTGGTGCTGTCTTACACATGCAATAGCTTCCAAAGTAGTCATTAAATACTCATCATCTTGCAGGTAGCTTTGCAGATATCCATCTGCCTATCAGCAATTACTGCCCTGTCCTCCCTGTCACATTACAGTTGCATATTAAAAAGTCAAATCTCTTAAATGAGAGGATGCAGTTCTCTGTATTTTCACAAGAGAAATCCTTGATTGCTTTACTGATGTCCAAATTCAGTTTAATTCATTTGCCATCAAACACAATCCAAGAGATAACCTAAGCAAGAACATTCTTTACATGTGCTGGGCTAAGAGAAGGTAACAAGAGGTAGGGATTACCAGTAGCAACTGGGAGGTAAGCTGCTAGAGAAGCATGACAAATGAAATGCAGGACCCGGGAGCGGCTGGCTGAAGCAGAGGCTGGCCATTTCTCTCCCCACACTTCTCTTGAACAAGGATCCCTGCACACTGCTTTGTCTCTAAGTTCAGCCCTTTTGCAATGAAATCTTTTTTTTTTTAATCTACATTCTTAAAAGCAGGAGCTGCTGACACTGAGGCCCAAATGTGAACAGCTTTTCAAGGGCAAGGGACTTAGTGCTTTGTAAGGCCAAAGCTCAGCTGGGCAGAGCAGCGCACGGCTGCAGGCCGCGGCTCCCACACGCTCACTGGGACGGCTGCTCCCCCCACCCACGTTTCCTGAAGTGTGCTAACATCTCCTGCAGATGACAGGCTGTGTAGAAATATTCCTTTGTTTTGTTTGTATTCTTTTCAGTGCTTCTCATCAAGTTTTTGACTGTGCTTAGGCTCTTAATTTTCTCAAAAGATGTATCTAATCCGGTTCGTATGAGATTGTTTTTGGAACAGAACGGAACAGTCCTGGACAAGATTTACACTAACTGAAAAGCTCAGCACAATGGCCTTACACAGGGGACAAAATCCAGATAATCTGTCAGATGTTTACAGAGGTCACTAAAATAGAATTAAGCACTCTCTCAATTCGGGGTATGTGAAATAAAACAGATTCTCCAACCGATGTGTTATGGTCTGTATAAACCTGTATGGCTTTAGGAAAATGTGCCCCAAACATGGTTGTGACCTGATTTGACTAAATGTAGGATTAGGAGGAGGAAGAACAGCACGAAGCTTTGAATGCAGCTCCACAGTTCAGGACATTCTTGCTTAGAAGTCTTTTCTGAACCGCGTTTGTCAAATGGAAGGAAAATGTCAGGTCAGGGGAAATGCGAAAGCTTTGTCAGAAGTGTACTTACGTTTTCCTTGTTCTAGTTTACCTCCGTCTATGAGCAGGAGACAGAGCACACCAAAAAAGATAAAATGAAAATCCTCCAATCTCCACTTTCTTCTCATCTTTATCAACAAAAGGGAGAGAAAGAGTCTCCAAGGTAGAGAATGTTTGAGCTGTTGGAAAGAAAAGATGAATTAAACTCAAATCCAGCAGTACACCTACATTCTCTGACTTGCTTTCAGCCAGCACCCAGAGATCCTAAGCTGCCCAAAGCAAGAAATCTGTTGGTACCAGAGATCTTCATTTTGTGGAAACACCTTTGGCTTCGAATCATTTCATTTTTGGAAAAGAGACCACGCTCCCATTCATGAAAGCTGAAAAGTGGGTACCACATCTCATTAAGTCTTGTTTGAGTAGAATGCCTTCATCGTTAGATTCCCCTTGGACACAGCTGGTACCTTGGCTCTGCAGCGTGGAAATCCATGTGTAGGGAGAAGTGCTGGCCAGGCTGCAGGCAACAAGAGTCCTCCTCATGCAATCTAACAGGCTCTCCCCCAACTGTGTGATTCACCCCTCCTCCCATCTCCCAGCTACTATTGTTCTGGGATTGGGTACAATTAATTTTTCTAGAGTTAACCCTTTTGTTGCCTTGAAATCTGAAAGTACGCTGCCACCTTCGTTCTAATAGATCTTAGCTATCAAACCCTTGCACATAGAGCAAAGCTTAAGGTATTCTCTGAGAGGTGCAGAGATAGTATTGTACTCACTGCAAGCTCCATTCTGTTTATCTTTTTTTTTTTTTTTTTTTTTTTTTTTTTTGCTTTGAAAAGATTATTTTATAATGAAGAAAAAAAACAGCGAAAAATAATTAAGTACCATTTCTTTCTGATAGCCAACTTAAGATCCTAAATTAAGAGATCTGTAGATACATTACTGCTCGTCAGAGTTCCCTGCATGGAGTACACTTGTCCATAACTTACAGTGCTGAAAGATTTGGGTTTGATTTCAAGAGTCTTGGAAGTGGCTTCACAGTTTTATAAAAGTTTGAAAAAAAGATCCACCACTGGAAAAACAACCAACGTGCTCTGTAAACTGATTTGACCTCTTCAGATTTCATGTAAATAACAGAACGGCACACAAATTTGGTTTAGTTGACAGATAACCAGAGCAGAAGTAGTAATTCATACATGTTTATTCAAAATTAAGGGGTGGATAGCATAGAGAAATTAAGTAAATTCAGAGATGATCTATGAGGAAGTCACTGAATGTGTCAGCCGCTTAAAAAGAAAACCTTCCTATTAAAACTGCTGGTGTGATCTTTCAACAAAGAAAGAGAATTACCTGCTCCTGTCACAGCTGTTTAGGGGTTCTCTCCACAGTCCCAAAGCCCCAGCAGGGAGGACATCTTCCTTAACACATGTCACTATTTAGCAAACACTGTCTCTATTCAAGGGGCTCATTCAAAATAATGCAAATTGCATCTGAAAACATTCAAAACCATAATGCCTTTTTAAAAGCACACTCCCTATGGCAGTAAGAAAATAAAACTTTCCATTTATTTTGGAAGCTGAGAATAATATTCCAATTTCACAAGAAAGATGTAAGTCATTTTTTCCTTTCAACGTCTTCAAATCACACAGGGCATTTCGAGGCCAAACAAACTTCTAACAACTTGTTTAAAATGAAAACCTCGCAGCTGAGTCCCGGGGCAGCATGCATGTATGGAGCACAGCAGCAGCACATCCTTGGGACCGGCAGAAAGGGCAGCGCTGAATGCTCCGGCCCTCTCGGGGGGTGCCTGAGCAAACCGTATTTATAGAGGGAGCACAATCATCCTTTGTGCGGGCTTTACCTGTCGGCCAGCGGGGCCGCCTCGGCTAGAAGGGGCTCAGGGAGCCGTCCGTTTCAATGCCGCACCTCGGCTGCTCACGCTCAGAAAGGCTGCATGCGGTGAAATGGAGGAGTTAATAACTGGGATGGGATGGGGACTTTTGATGTCTTCCTTAATTCTCTTTAATTTCTGCATTGTTGTTACTCCAAATATAAACACATACTTTTCACTATTAGCACACTCCCTTTATTTCCCCAAAGGGCAACGTCCTAAAAATATTCCTAGATTTAAATAATCAGTTAGGATTAACCTGTTAATTATTGGTGTGCTTCGCTTAGCAGAAACGAGCAAAGCGATCTCCTTCTCGCTGCACCGAAGCGAGGCTCGGGCTCCGTACCGCTCGGCCCCAGCAGCGCCGGCGTCGCGCACGTCGCGCCGGGCAGGAGCGGGAGCGGCGGCCGTCCAGCAGCGGGCACGCACCGCCGGGCGCCCGCTCCGCTCCTGCAGCCTCGGCCTCGCGGCCCCCCGGCCGGCCCCGTCGAGGATTTCGGTCCGCGGGGCTCGGACAGCGCGCGGGTCCCGGGGCCGGCGGGGACGCGCCGGGGAGGCTGCGGGCGGCGGCTCCCGGCACAGAGTTCCCGGGAGCGGGATGGCGGGGCGAGCCGGGGCGAGCCGCGCTCCGACGGCGTCACCGCGCCTTACCCGCGAGGAGAGAGCGGCTCACGAACCTGGGGAGCCGGAGGCCGCTCCGAGCCGCGGCGGCGCCGGGGGAACCTCTGCGCTGCGCCGGGGCGCGGGGACTCGGGTCGGGGGCTGCGCCGCCGCTCACGTCGCCATAATCTCCCGCCGCTCAGCCGGGCTCTCGTCTCTTCCCTTCGCTCTTGCGGCGGCGGCGGCGCGGACGAACTGGGGACCGACGGCCCCCGGCGGCCCCCGGCCCCGTAGAGCGCGGGGCGAAGCGGCGGCGCTCCGCCGATCCTCCCCCGGACCCCTGCGGGGCGGGCGCTCCGCGAGGCCCCGGGCCGCCCCGGGACACCTGCCGCCACCCGAGGCCCGAGGATGCTCGGCGGCCGGTCCTGCCGCGCGGCCCCTGCGGCACTGCGGCGGCGGAGGCGGAGTGCGGCCGTCGGCCCGGCGGTCCGCCTCCCGCCCCGGCCCCCTCCTCTCCCGCGCCCCGCTCCTGCCGCCCGGCCCCGGCCCGGGGTGGAGTTTGCTTCGTGCCGGGGGCAGCGCTCGGCGGGGCGAGAACCGCGCCCGCCCCCGCGGCGCCCCGCGCCCCCCCCGGTCCGCCACCCCGCGGCTCTCCGGGAAGCGCCGTCCGCGGCGTTTGGCCGGCAGCCTCTGCTGATTGCCCCCGCGCTGCGTTAGAAGTTTTTGGGGTCACACGGAGATTCTGGTGGGACCAAATTAAACCCGTGACTCATGACATTATATGCTCGGTCAAACATTCTTGTTCCGTCTCGTTGTAGCCCCTGTAACTAATAAGAAGAGATCAGCGAACCCTTGACAAATGATCTGAGAAAAAGGGTGAGGTATGAAAAGACATCATGCGCAGAAACAAATGTCAGCCCATTTCCCCCACTTTGGGAGCGCTGCTCGCGGAGCGCTGCTCCAGGTCCCAGCGCACCTCCGGGCGCGTCGCTGCCTTCCCGGGGGCCGAACGCTGAGCGGAACTTCCATCTGTCCCAAGTTAGCTGGGCTGGGCGAAATCCTGAAAGTACAGCGCGGGGAGCAGCAGTGCGAGCGCGGCGGATGGCTTGCGGAGAGGTTTCTGGTGCCACGCCGTGAGTTACCAGCGCTGCGCGTTAGGGAAAAACAACTTTGTAGCTTTTGAATCCCAAGAGAAAGAAAAAGAAGTTGCGTTCTGGAGTTGAGCTTTTTGAAAACACTGCGCTTAAGTCTGTGCTGCTGTGCCACTCTTTGCCCTGCTACGCACAGGCATAATCCATGTTCATAAGAAATAAAAGGAACACTTAAAGCTCTTAGACCTGAACGTGGTGGCCTCTGCCACAAGCTGATGGCTTTGGGGGAGCCACCACACGACACAGGAATGGGCAAATGGGAAAAAGAAAAGGACGCTGAGTTGGAAACAAGCTTGTCATTGGCACTGGCAGGCAGGACGATCCAGGCAGTGTGAGCTCTGGCCATGCAGAGGTACAGCCACACTCGGGGGCAGGTACAGGTATGCACACGTCCTTCTGAATTGTGAACTTGCAATAACTTTAGAAGCAGAAAACCACATACACAATATGTAAATCTGTCTAGAAAAGAGACTGCAGATCTTTGTGAGCAGGATGTCATCATCCTTGTACATCATCCTGTATCACCACTCAGGCTGAAGAGTTTGGTTTCATAGCATCAGTGTGACCTCAGTGGGGGGTAGCTTTGTGTTAGGACAGAGCTCAGTTTTCTACATGGACATCCCCAAACAGCCCACCTGCCCCAGCACCAACCTGTCACATGTCCTTTGGCCACTGCCCTTCGTGTGCATTGCTCCTCTGTGCCGATACAATGCCCAGTGTATGTGGTAAGGACAGCAAAAGTCCTTCATGCATAGTCGGTACAGGAGTAATGAGAATTTAAATGTTTTCTATGGACTGTGACCCGAATTCTTTTGCAGAGAGATTCTTTGAAGAGAAATTCCTTATTTGGCCTGAAGTGTGCCTTGAGAGAGCTGTGTTAAGATGCCAGCACTTCAGTCTGCATGCTGCGAGGCTGCTGCAGGAGATGGTGCTTTCTGACAGTCTATGGAGATATTGATTCAGGTATGAGACCTTTGGTGAACACAGAAATAGACCACAGGAGGCTCTTCTCCCACCTTTTGGCAGATCTAGGTTGGAGCGAATTGGCTGAAAGAGCTTTTCCCTGGAGTGTGGGCTTGGTACTCATAGGGCAACGTGGTGGGAACCTGGACATTGGCAGCATGCCCCAGCCTTACTCCTGCTCCTGCTGCTTATCCAGGGCTGTGCGTGTTTAACTGCAGAAAGGCTGCTGCTGGATTTAGCCATACAGGGTACAGAGGCACAGCAAGAGTTACGGTTGGTGGTGCAAAGGACAGAGTGACACATTCTGGACGTTGCGTGTGAATGAGACGTTTGCAGGTGGGCTGATGGTGAGCAACCCCTGCTGAGCTCACTGAGTGTTCCACACCATCATGTATGGCAGTGCTGCACACATGCCCGAGCCCTTCTTTTCCCAGCTCTGCCCAGGTGCCACTGAGGAGCAGGTACGATTAAATGTAGTCCTGTGTGCGTCTCATCACATCCTGCTGTGCTTTGCCTGACGTTGCAGCTGATGCAGCCCTGAGTTAGGGAATCTCCCCTGTAGGCTGCATTGCTGTTGTGACTGAGGAACCACCTCTCCATGTGCTCTTGCTCAGTGCTGGGCTGTGACTGAAGCTTAGTTCTGTTGCACACGTGTGACACAGAGCTCCAGAGAAGCTGGAGATGTGGCTCTTACCCATCACGTTCACAGGCAGAGCTCACTGTTTCAATGTGCTCTGTGTCCTGCTGTCTGGAAAGGAAAAATTGGCTCCCAGCAGTGGGCATTAGAAATTTGAGGGTACCTAAACTCTTAAGAGCACAGAAATGTAGCCACGCAACTCGTTTGAGATAACAGACCTTATGCAGCTAACAAGCTGGGACACTGAGAGTGGAAGTGCATCTCCTTGTGCTGTGCCTCACAGCGGCCACACGGCGTGCAGTTATGCAGTTACCCTACTGTTACTCCTCAGCTCTTGTGAGGGGGGAAAAAAAACAAGATAAAAGATTCATGCCAATGCTAACATGTTTATACACCATGTAAAACTCTCCTAATTGGATTAGATATGGAGTTTGGAGAGATGGCAGGCACGTGACACTACTGCCATTTACCTCCCCGTCTTGTTTTTTTTTTTCATTCCTTTCAAGAAAAAAATGTTTATGGTCAGCTTTTCAATTTTGAAAAAGCGTGGAAGGAAGTTCTTAAACTTAATGAATTTCTGCATTTTTGCATTCTGCTAAGCCCTTTGGAAAATGTATCTTAAAATGCTAAATATTCTTCCCAGGATTTTATAATAATCTCTAAATTACTTTTTGTGGTTTGGATCAGCCCTGCAACTGTCATACTGGGAATACAATCTGGATGTTCATCAAGCAGTCTTCGCATACGCTGTTAAACAAAAAGGGCTTCAGATGTGCATGATTTAGTGATTATGGCATAGGATGGTCATGAGCATTCTCCACCCTCCTGCTCATCCTGTAGCACTGACTTCATCTGTGGTGGGGTTTCAGTCCTCAAACACTGGAAATTAATTATTTAGCAGAGAGTCAGATGGATTTGGTAAGTCGGAAATCCTTGGGTATGGCTGGCTAAAAACAACAGCAACATTACATAAAAAGTCAAATTGAGGCCCAGTTCTTCCTCACCTTTATGCAAGCTGATTCATCTGAAACTGAAGAGCAGCTCAAAGTCTTTCATTGTTGTATCAAAAAAATGCAACTACATTATATATTCCTGAATGCCACTTCCAAATACATAAGTGGACACAGTCATAAGAGTTAACAGACATGAAAATGCAGGGGACCAGAATTGTCCATGTTTCAGTCTGTCCTAGAGCAGGTAATGCTTTGTGAGGTGAGGTGTTGAGAACACCACTGAATTTTGCATTGATCTCACTATGCTCATCTGCAGCTGTCTCTAATCAATCTAATTAATCTAATCTAGACATTTATTTCTATCACCACAGCAGTGTGTACAGCACTGATCCCACAAATCTTTCTCATACCTTTAACATCAAAGAAAGTCAGCAGGACCAGGATTTGTATCTTTATGAGCTATATAGAAAGCATCCTTCACCACAGTGTGTCACAACATCCATACTCAGTGGTTTACTGACAGAGAAATAGTAATAAAAACGTATACAGTGTTATCACCATGATCTGTACAAGCAATTTTCAGTCAACCTTTCAAGTGAGCCCAAGGAACTGGCATAAATGAAATTGTGAGAGGGCTGATCTCAGTGACATTCCCAGGGTGCATTCGTGTCTGTCCTGTCTTGAAATGTCCAGTTGGGAAATTCTTGACCAGATACATGTTGCTGTCAGTTGTGCACAGTAATCTCTGGCAGAAATCATTGGTTTCTGATTTATCCCCTTTCTGTGCTTAGCCAATTGAATTACTTCTTATTTATTTATTTCTTTACTTACTTAAGAAAATTTGAATCGTGACAGATTTTCAAAGTTTATTTTTTAGTATTAAGGGTATTGATTAATTTCTTTTGCATTACTTGGTCTTGTAATGGGTGTTGGAGACTCAATGGTGATAAAGCTGTTGAACACCGATCTCTACATCACCAGCTGATGCCACGTATGTCAGCAAACAAAGAGAGATGCTTTGGTAAAGATATCAAAAAACAAAGATATCTTCATTCCAAATGCTCATCCCCAACTCCTGTACAGACAGCACATCTGGGAGGAAGCCTGCACAACACACAGTTCCTGGCTTCTACCACAGTGCAGTGCTGTCTGGTGACTGCAGTCAGTAGGCGCAAAGGAGCATCCAGCATCCTTATCAGTGATGGCTTCAGAGTTCAGGGAGGAGCTTCACCTGGATTGTTTTCTCAGAGCCTTGCGTTCCTAAGAGCAGCAGCAAGCAGTGTCGTTCACACAGAACAGCTGATGTTCTCCCCTGCCATGGGGATCACTGAGGGATCTCACCCAGATGTGTGCAGGAGTTGGAGGGAATCACAGTGATTTGTGCTTGCTGAGGACCTGGCTGTGTACGAGAGAAGCAGTAAAACGTCCTACAGACTGTCCATACCGTGATAAAAAGCCACTTGCTGATGCGTTTCTCCACAGCTGGGATCCACCAGAGAAGCTCTGTTCAGTCGTTTTCCAAGGCATGGCAGAAGGAGTCCAGGCTGACTGAATGAAGCTCCATTCGCAATTCAAAAATACTTTTGCAGAACTGTGATTAGCACTGCTAATCTCGCCTCGGTGAGCCAAAGACAATAACAGTGAGGTTGCCGAACACCTCAGCTATTATGTAATTCTGTTCCTCAGAAACTCGCTGGTGTGAGTGCTTTTGAAACCCATTAGTGAAACTGAATTTGCCAAATGAGCCTTCTCTGGGGGGAACAAAGTCAAACGTGTGCCAGCATGGAGCCAGCGCCTGCCGGAGGCTGAGCCTTCACAAATCCCATGGCTACCAGTGAGACTTGGGGACATAAAGTCCTTGAGCCCGACTGTAAAATGAACTGATGGCTGTGAAGCTGCTGTTCCCTTTGATAACAGCACCGTGTGCTTACTCCTAACAGGCCCTGGTGCATCAGACTGGCACCAACCCATGACAGAGGGCTGCCTGGTTCCACCTGAGCACTGTGGCACAGCCCTGATGTCCTCCACAGCACCCGACCGACCATGAGGGGACTGTGGGACCCAGAGCACGGGGCTGCTCCTCTCCTGTCTAGGTCAGCCACCCGTGTTGAGCCTTTCTTCTGGTGATTCTTCCTCACAAAGGAAGCTGCAGAAAGAGGGAAAAAGCAGCTGAGCTTCCACAAAAAGCCACAATGAGTTTTCAGCAGAGGATGGGCAGAGTGGAAATTTCCACGAGGATACTGCTGAAATTGGAAATAGCTCTTTGAGAACAATTATCTGTGGAAGTTTCAAATAAGGAAAAGAGGGGATTTCCCTTAATTGTTAAGAAAAAAAAAATATATCAGTATAAAACCATGGAGAAAATAAACAAACAGTGAAGACGCTGTTGCTGGTGGGCTGGCTTTGTAAGTATTACTGGAACCTCGCAGAACAAGAGTTTCTTTTATTCTTTTTATCCCAGCTCCCCACTTGCACAGTTCTTGTGTGAACATGCAGCAGTTTCCAAGGTTGTGAAATTATCAGACCTGGACCAGTGCCAGTACAAACCAATTTATTGGGGTCCAGCAATTAACTAAAACCTAGAAAGCCTGATTAATTGTGGCACTGCTCAGCAGGGAACATTCAGAAGGAAAAAAAAAATCAGGACTGAACTCCATGCAGTGTCTCTGTTCCATATCCCAACTTACACTATATGTAAAGAAAAGTTTCCTCTCTCTAACTACACTTATTTTGCACCGTGCACCAAGAATAACTACAATGCCATTTGAGATAATGTGTCTGTGGCTCTCTAGATTATCATTTCATAATAGCTTTTGTCCACTTATAATTTTCTGGTGTAGGATTCGTATCTTATTCTAACCCTCACAATAGGATGCATTATTTTAAAACGTTGCTTTGTTAAGCTTCTCTCTGGAGAGACGTGGGAGCAACCAGCACTGCTCCGTTTCTTTATTTTCCTCCAAATGTTGACATGTGTGAGAAAAGCGAGGGTTTGGTGATTGTTTGGAACTGTTTAAGATACAAAACCCAAGCAAACAGAATGGTTGAGCTGAGCACTGATTTACCGGGCAGAAAATGTTGCCTGAAATGAAGTCCTATAGACTGAGGGGACAGTCAGGAGCTTTTGCAGTTGGGATGTCTAAAAGCTGAGTTAGGAATGTCTTACACACTGTAAGAAGCAGTTACAAGGTGTAATTAAGGTGTTAGCTGATTTCATTGTGATAGCGTTAACAAACAGTGTCCACATAAGGTGTTTTACTGCAGGGCTTGTCATAAAAGCCTATATGTAAACCAGAATTTTAAATTCTCGTTTCTGTTTTCCTCACTGGTACATTAATCACTTTTAGTATAGATTTTATGAGAAGAAAGTAAATATTACGACTCAATGTAATGCACTGCTGCAGTGTATTATAATGGATAATACAAAACACTGGGTCTAGCAATTCATCTTAATGCTTCTTACATCAAAATAATTCAAGGACTAGTAATGGAAAAAAGCTGTCTGAGGATAAAAAAATAGTAGTGAAAAACCTGTTACTCCTACCCAGTGAAAAGGAAAAGAGAAATACATGCAAATGTTTTTAGCTTTTCAACATCATTTTATATCCTAATCTGCATCCAACTGTGACTCTGTCACATTCTCAGATTTAAAGAGTGCAATCCACAGACAGGGCTAAATCACATTAGGCAGTGGTGATAATAGAGCCCGTGCATGCATGACATCCAGGCAAGACATCTCGCTGGGTCTGTAGGGTGATTTGGGACATCCAATGAGGTAGGAAGGGCTGTCTCCTCCAATTTCACTGTATTTATTGGGGATTTAATGTATTTTTTCAAAGATATTTGCAGTGGAAATAGGTTTGTTGGAGGTCATCTAATTGAATCTACAGCCCTGGCAACCCCTCACAAAGGCTGCCAGAAATGACCGAGTTGCTAATGTTTAACTGTGAATACCCAGCAGGGGTCCTCCACAGGGCTGAATACAGTCAATTATGTTATTTTTCTAAATATTAGTGACTCAGCTGTCTCTGCTTGTGAAGAGTTGCCAGGGTCACAGATACAATCAGACAGATCCTCCCCCCCTGCACTTCTAAGAGATGGGGAGAAGCTTTTAAATAGCATGTTGAATCATCCTGCAGCAGAGGAAAGGGTCCATGCCAGGCTGTGCCTCCCCTGCGGAGGCTCACACGCAATCTGGTGGCTTTGGGAGATCACTCCCCTCATTCCAGTGGGCCAGGCAGCGAGATGGGTCGTCGTTTGGGGGCATTGCCCCCAGCCAGTGAGGAACCCCCTGAGGTGGGGACTGCAGCACAGGTCTGCTCTGAGCAACACCCACTGCCCAGAGAGCTCTTCATCTGAGATGTGCCGATGCCCCCGCAGCCCATCTCCTTTGCCCCTTACACAGAACTGCAAGTATTTTAGGTTTTGATCACAGTTCAGAGACACAAAGTCTCTTTCCCAAAGCCCAGCCTTCTCTAGCAACAGCATCCCTGTTCCTGTGGTCCACAGCCCATCTCTTATCTGATCAACAGTGTTTGGTAAAAAGGAAAAGCACTTCCAGAGCATCTGAGTGCCAATGCGTCATTTTGGCCCAAGTTTTGGGTAGTGCTTTGAAGTTGTTGAAGTTCCCTAATTTACTGCTGCTAAATTTATCCAACTTCAGGAATATTATATGGTTGTGGCCAACTCCCAACTATTCTAAATCTATTGCAAATACTCTGCCAGCATGCATCCAAACATAATCTAGTTCTGACATATTTAATGCTGATGCACACAATTTCCCTGTACCTTCAGGCATTGTATCTGAAATGCAGTAGATGAGTTCAGCAACCGTCCATTGGAGCTGAGCTCCTACAAGGTGAAACCTGTATTCCTTTGGGTCTGTGTCTCTCTTAGTGCTAGCAAAACCAGTCTCAGTCTGTAATGACTACTGCCGTTGCAACTCTGACTTGTTGAATGTAAACAGTACTGGTGTGGGATTTTGACGTTTCCTTGCAGTGAGCACAGAATTGACTCATGAAATGTCTTTCACTTTTTGGTTTGACATCAGTACCTTTTGGGTCAGAGTACTGGTGTGCCAGGCATGTTAGAAATGCAGAAGCTAAATAAAATCGCAGTGAATGCAGAAGCAAAGTTTAAGATGCAGAGAATTTGACTTCTCTGGAGTTGGACATTATCGAAAGGGTGCCTCCGTAGCTTGTTCTTGCTATGAAAACAGGGAGGAAACCAAGCCACCTTCTGTTAAGGCTGGAGTTTCCCCTGGCTGGAGCTCCCCTAGGGACAAAGAAAATAACCCAGCAAGGGAGAGGAGACTCACTGTGTTTAGACAGCCTTTCCTCTTCTGATCTGTGTGCCTCTCAGGAGGAGGAGTTCCCTAGGAAGGTTTTGATGTCTGGCTAATTACCAGCCAGTATCTCTCTCCTGTAGGAGATGGTTTAGGGCAGCAGCGGTGGTACTGTGAAACCATAGAGGAGATGGTTTCCTGAATGTTTTAATTTGTTAATTCTTTGCCTTCTCCCCAAATTTCTATTGGGATGGGCAGATGCACAGTGTAAAACTGTCCTCAGGCTGTATATAAGGACTCCACCATGTAAAACTGGAAGCCTGGTGTTACTAATGGCGCAAAGTTGCACTTGACCTATTCTGGCTGCAGAAATGATTGAGGCGACAGCATCTCTTCTTGCACTCCAACTCATCCAAATATTTATCGGTGAGAACTGATACAAATGATGTCTGTTGCTATAAGCAGCTGAAGAACATGCACCACAGAAAGACAGTGTTTCCAACTTCTGTCTCAGCAAACACACCTCGTCTTTCTGTTGACACTGGAGCCAGTCCTTCTTCCCTTCTTTCTTTGTTGTTATTGCATAACACTCAGTAACTTAAACTCTTAGCTGACCTGTATCAATACCAAACATGACTCATCAATCAGTGTGTTCATCTCACTTTGTGAGGGAAGAGTTACCTGCTGATTCTGTCTCCAAAGAGCTTATCCTCTGTGCATTTAGAAGTTACTAGTATTTTACTGGTGATCAGTCATGAGAAGTTTTACATTCCAACATTGTGGCTTGTGTTAATGAGTAGGAAAAATTTTTCTTCATTTTACTTGAAGTCGTTAATGTCAGCAATTGATTGCTTTTTGGTTCTTCAGTGCCATGGTTTTTGACAAGCTGACAGAACTTGCTTAAGGAATGTTTAAAAATATCTGATTGCATGATGTAAGTACAAGAACACTGGTGTATGGCAGTAATGTGAGAACAAAACGATTATTTGCTGGTGTAGCATCCAGCCACATTATGAAGAGGGAGAAGTGAGTGGGAGCTGCAGCAGCTCAGTGCTACGTGTTGCACTGCCAAAACGTGTGTGTCCCTTTGGGCTACAGGGGACATTGCTAATGGAGAAACCATCCCTCAGCTCATCTGGTGAGTTTGTGGCTGGCTGTGACACCTGCTCTTATACTGCACTTATCTCAAGGAACGTGGAAATTTGTCTACATTTCATGTTATCTTCTTAAAAAATGAAGAAGCTGAGACACAATAATAAGAAATGCTCTGTGTGCAGTGCATCAGGCTTAGAGGAGAACTACCGTAGATCCTGTCTCCTGAGTTGCAGCTTGGTGTCCTACCAGCAGAGCGATGTTTCTACCCACTCAGTGTGCTCCTTCTTGTACTTTTGCATTCCTTTAGGTATTTCAGGTCTCAGGAGGATGCAAATATCCTCCTTCCTGTTAAATGGGACAACCACATGTGAGCTCTATACAGCACTATTTATTCTTCTACCTTGAGCTTTTAAAAGAGAAGGGAGAAGGAGGCAATATTAAAACAAAACAACCAACAAGCAATATTTCCCCCCAGCTGAGGAAAAGTTCTAAAAAGAACCAATCTACTGTTTGCTTTTCTTTTACAAGCCACCTTCCAAAGCTACACAAGGGTAACTGCATTACAAGGAATGGATTAGCACAGAAGGGTTCTCTAAAGTAGACCTGTTGGAATTATCCTCAATATTAAAAGCGGAGTGTTTGTTTTCTTTAAGATGGAGGGCAGCACCAATAAAAACACCAGTCAAAGAGGCCAGTATTACTAGATCACATGTCTGCTTTTATCTCAGTGGAGTTATAGTAGAATGATTTCTGCTTGGAAACTTTAAAGCTGGACAGCATCCTTTCATGCTGAAATCATATCTCCTGCAAGGATTATTGGAGGATATAATGTTTCCTTCAGCTCCTTATTTTCTCCACTCCTGAACTTGGACTCCTGACCCTAACTTTTCTCTGGTTATGACCGAGCATTGGCCTTCAATTGAATAGCTGAGCTTTTTACAATCAGATCAGATCCTGCTCTTGTAATTTCAGACTCATTTTGTGACATCGATATTGTAGATCTTAATTAAAAAGTCAAACATTTTATATCTTGGGTAATGGCCATACAGGAACTGCTGGGTTTTGCTCCTACGTGCGTAACCATCCAAAGCATTCAATGTGTGTGAGTGAAGCCAGAGGAGCTGAGCATGGTTTGTATGTGGGCCCCCCTTTCCTCTTTGTGTCCTTTCTCCAGCTCAGTTCCGCACCTGTGCTTTGCTGCGTGCGGCCACAAAGGCTGCTCCATGAGTGGCAGGTAATTCAGACTTTGTGCTGCCTGAGTCTGGAGCCTCTCATTAGTTGAAGCAGCCAATCAGACAGAAAGCTGAGGGGCTCTGCAGTTGATTACAGGGCAGGGTTAGATGGTGGGTAGTAAAAATATCTGTCGCTTGGCTGTATCATTGTCTCTTGCTAGCACCAGTGAGGGCTAATTGCACTGGATTATCTGTGTAGATAAGATTAGACATATTGTACATTGGAGTACTGAATCTAGACATCCCCCTCTTCATGGGACTCATGACGTGTTGTAGTTTGTTTCTTTTTAACTTTTCAGTTACTCTGTATTAATTGGGGGTGATGTGTCTTGTGCTTTCTCTCACAGAAGAGACCTCAAGGAGGCTGAATTTTGGCAGTATAGATACAGTATAAGCTCGTGATCTTCTAGCCATCATATTTGATTGTCTTTGAATGAGGCTCCAGACAAGATGTTGGAATATGGTCTTGAAATTGTACAGCAGCGGGCTGGATACAGTCATATGTTGTCATTAACCACTGCTTCATGGATTTTTCTCAGTTGTATGAGGGTGAAAGGAGTGGAAACCAGGCACCTCTGCTGTATCCTCCTATAAAACCTTCACTTCCTCCCAGTCAGCCACAGCCTGATAGTAAATGTATTTCCTTCTGGTGGAGGCAGGACTTCAGCAGTACTTTTCACAAACACAAGTTCAGAAGTTACCTGGTGGAGTCTGTCAAGTTGCACAGATTGTTCTCCAGAACACAAGATATGCCTGAAGGAACGGAACCAGTAGCAAAGTTTTGTCTCTGAAAAAAGCAGACAATCTTTGCTCTGAGTAAAGGCAACGGCAGAAATGTCTCTGCTATACATGGAAGCAGGATCACTACCTATCAAAGAGCACTGGTGCACAGGGTTACTGCTGTTTGAATTACTAATACAGGTGAGGGCAGTTTTAGATTTTCACAGACACAAATAATGAAAATTAAAAAACGAAACAAAGTGATATGTTTCGCAAAGCCTTTTATGCCTTTTGATTAAAATCAGACTGTAAACCAGTTATCTCAGACTAGCCATTCTCTTAGGCTTATAATTCCTCCTTATAGGAGAGGCATAGGAACAGGAGAGGAATTCCTTATAGGAGGAATTATTTTGACTAATACACTTGTTTCATTTATCAATGTAGCCTGCTGGTGGTAGTGAAAGCATGATAAATGGGCCTGTTATTTGTTCACTGTCCTGAAAAAGTAACTTATTAAACAAACGTAACATAGAAAATGAAACTCTTCAGGCACTGAAACGAGGCATTAGCCATTGCTAATTAAAATTGAACTTGTAGATAAGCTGCTCCTTAGTTTTAAAGTAGGAAACACTGTCCCTTAGTGGTGGCAAGGAAGTATTGCTCAAGAACAGTTCCACAATTATTTATCATTTTATGATGTGCGTTGTGGTGGATGTCCTTGCTGCTAGCAGAGTTGTTTTCTGCTCCTCACTCTAATGGATCTAATTGCTTTATGTTAGAGGACATTAAGACTATTTACATGCCTGTTCGTGTAACTTCTTGTAGATCTCAGAATTATATTTCTGCCATACACTGTTTTCTGTTGTATTTTCAGCCCTGGTGTACGACAGCTGATCATCATCAATAGGAAAGGAAGGGCGTTTGGTGGAAATGCTGCTAGAGCTTGGCTACACCATGGTCCCTTTTCATACCTGCTCCCAGGAGGTCCCAAAGTCTCAGTTCTGAGTTATGCTAGCACGGCATGTGGAGCTAATGTGAGCATGGGGCCTGGGAGACGGGGTGCCTGGATTCTATCTGCTTGGACAGCAAGCTTTTTGGGGATTTGTCTTAATCCTGGATATACAGGATTCAGTGTACTGGGATGTATTTGGTTGCCTCCTATAGAGAATGTATGCACGTAATGTTAGCGGGAACAGGCTCAGGAGGTGTAACTATAATAATAATCATGATTGATTTTCCTCTCTCTAAAGAGAGAAGAAAAAGAAACAGAACCTTTTAGCAGTGCGCTGTCTGCACCTTACCGCTGCTTTCAGCCTCATTTCCTGTGCTCACAACTTTCTCCAGGCACGATGGCTTTTTCTGTGCTCTGTGTAAATCTTGCACTCAGCTGCCTTCAGCTGCAAACTCATCTCGAATCATCCACTGAGGCTTTTTAGGGGGGAAGTTGAACCGGTTTGAACATTCACGTGGATGCTCTGTCACAGTCTTCTCCAGTCATAAGTGCATCCTTACACAGCTTTAGAGCTGGACTTTCTTTGGAAATGGCTGTGGGGATCTTTGGAAACTTGTACATTACTAACCATGAGCTTACTCTGCTAACTTAACAAGCAGATGTTTGGCTACAGCACTGGCCAAAGTAAAAGAAGTGGCAGTGAATAAAAGCACCATTTTTCATTAAGAATATCAGTAGCATGATATAAAAATTGCCAAGTTTTGAGGAGAAACAGTCTTCTTCATTTTTTTCTCGCAATTGCTTCAAATGCAGCAGAGTGGTTTTTACTTCAAGCTTGTGGTTTTTAAGAGCATTCCCCTCCTGAGGGAATTTGTCTCTGTTTTATTAACAGCAGACTGTTTTTTCATATTGTAACGTTTATGGGGGGAAATATGTAATTTTTATACACACTGACAGCACATTACTATTAAAATACTGATAATGGAGGTGAGACATCACTTACCAATGTCTAGAAGAACAGGAAACAAAAGGAAAACAGAGGAGTACTTTAAATAGTAACCAAGACATGACTTCCAAAAGTGACCTACCACTGCAGCTTTGACTTGTGTTTATTTGCTCATGGCCATCCATGATGCCCACAGCCACCAGGGAGCCTTGTATCCAGTATCTGCAGTAATACCTAGTGAGGACTCTGCGTAGCAGGGGGACTGGCTCTTGGGTACTTCTCCCCAAGGAAGATGAACTGAGCACACAGAGTAGTACAGCAGATGCTCTTTCAGTTAATGACGTTGCTGGGGTTGTTTGGTAGCTCCCTGAGGCCTGTGGGTATCTCTGTGCTTTTGCTGAGGAATGGTCAGGACTCAGCCTGTCCAATCTCTGTTCTGCCAGTTCCTCAGACTCTTACACTCTGGTTGCAACGGGGCACAGAGATTTACCCAGAGGAAAATCATAGCTGGACTGGACATGAATCACAATAAGATGGGCCGTGATAAAGGGAAGACACTAAGGCTCCTGGAAGCAGAACCTGCTTGCACATTCCATGGGAAGCACTTCCAGGGATTTACCAGCTCAATGGCTAATGCATGATTGCTTTCCCACTTATCGGCTCAGCTTACACAGCTGGCAGCTCTCAGAACACAGCAGTGTGCCTGTGAGCTGGTGGCAGGTACACTGGTTGCTCAGGGAGACTCTCCTGCATGGATTTTCCTGCTGAATGTTTTGCTGGATTCCCTGATGTGCGGGAACCTTTGGCTGTTCTCCATACCTGTCCGCTAACTGTACTGACACATGAACATCTGAAACAAACAAGCTGGTGTGAATTTGTGGTGCATTAATGAGCACTGCTCCATAGCTGCCGTGTGACCATTCAGGCACAGAGCTGAGAAAAGGCATTGCTTTGTTGGGTTGAAGCAAAACACTATTTCTTTGCCATTCTCTGCCTCCAAGGCTGTCAGTGGAGTGCTCAGTGCAGTCTTTAAAAGAACAGCTTTCTCTAATTGCAAGCAGACTCATCCTGGAAGTGCTATCTAATAGTGAGAGCAAGGCATATGTGCAGATTGGACACTTACACCTTTCTGGCCATTTTATACTCCCTGCTAACTGACTGCAAGTCCCTTTGCTCTGTCTGCAATGTGAAGAATGGAGGTGGCATGGAGGTGTTGCATGTCTTCACTTAAGCACCCTCTGTGAGATGCTTTGAGATCTCTGGGACTGAAGAAGGGTGGCAGTGCACGTGTATGCTGATGTATTATGTGCATGTATTTTGGGAAGTCTGTGTTAGATTGTTAATGGTAATTTGCTTTAATTACATTGTGGATCTGTTTGCATCAGTTTCATGCTCAGTCTTGCTCCTTTTCCATTCATCTCAGGAATAGGGGATGGTTGATTTCCTACACTTGTACACATTTGAGAAGAATTTTAAACACTTGAAAGTATCAATAGCACTTCAGAGCTTTCATGAAACTGTCAATTTTTTTCATTGGTTTTCTGAAACTGCTAGATTACAACAGATGGATTCATTTATCTAGCTGTGTCTTTATATATATTTAGATGGCTCCCATCTCTGTGGGACTTGTGTGCCTCTCAAGTGTTTTAAAATAGAAAAAAGCTGTTTCCTTCTCTGTCTTGCTTTCAATCCAGCCCATAAGAGGAAAAGCTTGATTGGCTTAAATGGCTTGGGGTTATTGGACTGGCATTCCCTGCATGTTTCTGCATGAAGAAATGAAGCTGAGGAGAGAAATTTTGCATTTACTTCTGAATGCTATGGAATTGGGGTTATTTCTATCCCCACGGGGTAAAATCAGTTCAACAGTGGAGAAATACTGCCTGGGAAAAGCCAAATTCTCTGTCTGGTCCTACCCCTTCACCTTTGGCTGCTGTGTTCCGTTGGGAGCTGGCTGTGGAAGGTTATGAAAGGCTTTGAATGTCAGAAAACCAAAGTTCTGAGTAAGAAACTAATGTGAGCAAAGCATCAGGCTCATCTCCATTGCTAAGCAGACATCTGCTGTGTTTTACAGCAGCTGTGCTTTATTTCAAAGCATAGGGAGTTGCAGTAATTAAGCTGCAAGACACAAATTCATGCGTCAGTGTGCCCTGATGTGCACTCCTCAGGATGAGGTACAACCTTACGTCCAGTCCCATCTGCAGGAGGCCACCTCAGATGCCCTGAGGCTATGGGGCAGGTACAGGGGAGATGTGCTGCTCCTGTGCTGGTGGGACACGGATGAGATGTTTAAGCATTAATGTAATGTAAATGTTTAAGCATAATGTTTAACCCAAGCACAGAGATGGAACCAAGGAGCCCAGAGCAGCAGTACCCCAATGCCAGCTGGCAAGGTGTCAGCATCACTGACCAAAATTTCCCTTTTCCCACACGGAAGAAAGGGCAGTGCCCGAATTTTACAAAGCATGAGTTCCACCACGCTGCTGCGAGCAGGTGGCTGTAGGACGCCTGGGACCCAAGGGACGGGCGTCCTGGTCGTCTACCGGACATCTGCGTCGCCTCTTGGGAGCTTCTTCTGCACTGCTGAGGAGCACCTTTTCCAGCCCCCGTGCCCCGAATCCCCGGGCGAGGACGGACGAGCTGTGCGCGGGCCCGCCAGTCCACGTCGGCCCCACTGAGAGGAGCTCGGCCGGCCGCGGGCAGCGGTGCCGCGGGATGTCACTGCGGAGCCGCCGGACGCTCGTGCCCGGCCGCCTCCCGCCGCCCTTCCGACAGCACCCGGCCAGGTGTGCCCGCGGACACGGCCCCGCCGCGGCCCGGGGGAGGCGTCCTCCCCTTCTCGTCGGCCCCTCCGCGGGCTCCGCACCGGGATCGGGCAGGGCGCGGCTCGGGCCGCCGGGGCTCCGCGCCGAGGGGGAGCCGCCCCCGGTCCCGCCGCCCCCGGCCCCACCGCAGCGCGGAGGGAGGAGGGGGCCGAGGACGGGTTTCACTTCCGCCGCTTGCAGGAACCACAAGCCCCCAGAACATATTAGAATAAATCAGAACAGAAGGGTCCCGCCGGCCCTCGTTTATCCCCCCCCGGAGACGGAGGGAGGAGGGGGAGAGGAAGCGCGGCGGCGGGCAGAGCCATGTGGAGCCGCTGAGGGCAGCACCGCCGGCCGGCAGGAGCGGCGCGGCCTCCGGCGCAGGAGAGGCCGGAGAACAGGTCTGTCCTTCGCTTTGTTCCCCGCGCGCCCGGCCGGCAGCGGGAACGGCGCGGCCCGCCCCGCTGCGGAGCCTTCTGCGGGGCCGCGGCCGGGTGGGGCGGCGGCGCCCCGTTCTCCCGGCCCAGAGCCTTCGCGTCGCGCGGGCCCTGCTGTACCGGGCCGCGGGGCGGGTCGGCCCGGAGCTCGCGCGCCCTGTGCGGCCGGGGGGCCCGAGGAGCCGCCTCGAGCGGGGCGCCGCGGGGAGCGCGGGAGAGCCGCGGGTCGGCCGCGAGGGACGCTCGGCGTCTGGAGGCGCTCGGCACGCGGCGCGCTGCCGGCTCGGCGCCGGGCTGAAGGCTCGCAGGGACGGTTCGGCTGCCTCACTGGGAGGCAAAGTTACAGCAGCCCCCTGCCGGGGTCCGGTGCGCCCGTGCCCTCGGTGCCGTCCTTCCGGTGCAGCGCCGGCGCTTTGTCAGACTGCGTGCCGTCCGACGAGCGGGACAGCGCTGACGTCAGGTGGAATCTTGTTGCACGAGGTTACCGGTGCTGGGAGCTCCGGCAAGGATGGCTTGTTGGCCGCTGGAGCGCATCCCAGCTTCCCCTCCCCCCCGCCTCTTTTTAAGAAGTAACTGCACTATTGTGCCATATATATTGTATCACTGTAAGGGTACTGATTCTCGTTGTATTTGTCCTTATTTGCCTTACACGATTTGATGTCTAGGAGAGCTGAGCACCTTGAGTTCCAGAGTGCCTGAAGCCTATGTACTGCTCACTGAGCCTTTTATTTTGGAGGTCTTTCCAGGAGCTTGCTCCATTTAATATTACATGGATGTCTAGCAGCGTGTAAAGGAAGGGATGTGCTTGAGTTCACCACAGACCTGTTCACCACAAACCACAGACCCTGGCCTGTCATTTGGCCACACTTCCCATTCCTTTCCAATTGACCTTTGCCACACGTGTGGTGCTGGAGCACTTACTCTCCTGCCCTTTCACAGAAACCAGTTGCAAGAGGGAGGAGAAAGTGCAAGTTGTTGAGTCTGCATGGTCTACAGAAATAAAAATACAGCACAGCATGCTCAGTTCTGAAAACAGGACAAGAGGAATAAGAAGCAGCAAGGTAACGCAAACTGAGCACGATATAACTGAGTGGGACCGTTGCCTTGCTCGTTTCCTTCCATGAAGTCTAAAGGTGTGCTGAACACAGTTTAAAAGTTCCTGTTCTGAAGCATGTGAATCAGGCTCCTGAATCCTGCCTGCAGTGACTTTGGTCCCCCAGCATGGTAGGCACATGGCTGGTTGTGAGACTTCTGAGAATGGGCCATAGCGCGCAGTTACCTTTTTATCTGTGAATACACAGAGAAAGGGAAATAGTTTTCTTTTGCTCTGCTTCCCTTTGAGTAACTTCTGAGAGTCGTCCTGCTCACACTGTGACTGCAGCCTGTGGCAGAGACAGGACATAGCAGGTGCTTCTTGGTCAGACAGAGGGGAAAGCCTTCTCGAAGCTAGTGAGGTGATTAGAACCACTGCTGTGAGGTGGCTAACAGCACGGTGAGGTCTGACAGCTGTGTGCACCTCTTGTGTAAACTGAGTTTTGCAAAGGCAGTCATCACTGCAGCTGGTTACAGTCAGCGGGGAGCCTGGCATGTGTACCATATAAACATTTCCTCTGCGGGTAGGAGGTGTGTTACTCATTGTGGAGGTGTCACAGTACGGGCTAGCTGCATATGAAATGTGGTCAGGTAGGTGATAGCACGATGCTGAAGCAGTGTGGCATGGGTAGGCACGTCCCCATGCCATGAGCAGCAGATGTTCTGGCTCTGTAGGGAAATGTGACTCCTGAGTCCTCGTAACGTGGACGTGTAAATTCCAACACTTTCATTCAGGGCTTTGAAAGTGAGGATAGCAGCCCAGTTCCCGCTCCCACAAGCCCCCAGAGCAGCGATGTTGTTCAAATGGTATTATATAGATTTTTCTTTTAAACTGGGTTTAGTCTCTGAGGCCAGGGAAATCTGAATATATATCTGCATCAGCAAAATGGCATTAAGTCCAAAATCCTCAGCTGACATGAGTTTTTATTTGCATCTTAGCTGGTTCCAAACTGCATCGCTGGCTGATGGCTGTTCCCTAGGGTGATTTTCAAAGAGGTTTTGGAGCAGGCGCTCACACACCGATGCACCTCTAGATTTTGTGTTCCCTGATCTTTCCAAACAGATTGTCACTGCTGTATGTAACAGATGCCCAGCAAAGAAAGCTTGGACCTGAAAATACCTCTGGGCGTCAATAGACATTACTTTAAATCATCAGATCATAGCAATTCCAGTTAATGTGAGTACTCAATCTCTCACAGTGCTCTCTGAGATTAGGCTCTAGAAGTTGTCCTCATAGTTGAAGTCTTTGTAGTCTTTGTTCTTCAGGTAGAATAAACTTAATTTTGAGAACGTATGGGATTTTTTCTTCCCGTTGATGTCTCTGGTAAAGTTTCTTCCAGTGCATCATGTTCCAGAAGCTTTCACTGCGACTGGGATTAAGGAACCCCCAGCAGGGTGTGTGGAGTGCCTCCCTGAAGGTGGTGATACCAGGAGGGATGTAGTTTTGGCAGGGTGCAGAGGGAAGGGTTCTGAGTGTAAAGCTCCTCAGCGCAAGTGCTGACCACCAGGGATGTTCTGTGGGGAGAGCTATTATTCGTCCTGCCTGAGCACCTGCAGTCTGCTTCCGTTCTTCATCAATTCATAGGGTCCACTTCAGTATTGCAATTGTGTCTTAACATTTACTAAGGGTCCTGTGGTATGGTTCCAGATATAGCCAGGATAAATCATAGAGTAATGTAGGATGGAACAGTCCCTGGCCTCCTGCTCAAGGCTGTGCTAGTTTATAGCTGGTTACTCAGGACCTTGTTCAGTTAATTAAGAGCATTTGGGGAAAAAAAAAAAAAGAAAAAGAAAAGGAAATCCCACAGCCTCTTTGATCCCATTTTGCTGTTTGATTGTCCTCACGAAAAAGCCAATATCTAATCAGAATTTCCTGTGTTTCAGCTTGTGTCTGTGGCTATTATCTTCCATTGTGCACCTCTCCCAAGAATCCACTTTCTCCAGTACCATCTTGTTAGATAAAGGTATACAGAGATTGAAGGTGGGAGAGATGTGAGAGGGTTGTTTTTTTTTTTATAGCTGCTGCTGGTTGCATGCTCGGTTTTGGAGCCAGTATTAGCAGTGTGAGATCACATGAAGTACTTTGAGGTTGAAATGGGGTTTGCTCTGAGGTGAAGATGAGCATAGCTGTAGCCTTGTAAGGATCCTGTGTGAGGTATCAGGGTTTGCTAAGCCATGCTTTTGGTTCCAGCATTGTGTGACAGACTGGGGATGGTACTAAAGGACTGGAATAAGTGCAGAATTGATGTGCCTCCTTTCAACCTAGGTTTTTTTCTGGGGACCTCCTGCTTGAAATTCATTTGTTGGCATGTCCTGTAAGGGATTTGTTTGTTTTTGGAGTGCATCCATCCCTTAATATTCATATGGCATAAGACAAAGACATTTCCTCTCCCGATGCTGTGCTGTCTGAAAGTGCCCCAAGCAGTCACAGACCACAGTGTCAGCAATTTCGCAAACTTTGAACCTTGGATGCTGGCAGCTGACGGCATTTTTTGCAGGCTGGCTTGTGACTATGGGCATCAAATGGTGCAGGAGGGACATGTTTCTGCAGGAGAGGTGCTGTTAGGTTGTGTAGTGTGCTAATGAAATCTTTTCCAATAGGCTGAAGCAGGTTAACACACTTTGACCTACATGAGATGATGCATTAGAAATCAGTTAACAGTGATTGAATTTTCAGTAATAATTTCTGTTCTAGTCCTTAATGTCTAATTTATGCAGAGGTTAGCAGAGGGCAATAATCAAACATTGTATCTTACATAATAAGACAGAGGATCAGCTGGAAAGACTGACCTGCTGGCTGGCGGTTGGCGCAAACTGTTTTATTTTAGTGCAAGCCTAAGAACTGCCATACCAGAAGGCCCCATCCTCTGCTGTCTCAGCCTGGATCAGGGGACAGCATAGAAACCATACTGCATAGTAAATCCTGGACAGGCTGTCCAGGGAAGCTGCAGCATCTCCACTGCTGAAGATTTTTAGGAGTAAGAAGGCAAGTATTTCTTAGGGCAGAGGTGCAGAAGTGAGGTACTGAGGTCTGCACCATCAGCTGAATATTGCTGAGAACTTTCATATCTCGCGTGTGTGGCAGCTGCTGCTTGCAGGACACCTCTCTTCCATGCCCTTCTCCTAGCTCTTGCCATCAAAACCATCCCTTCCATCCCACCTGTGGGTGGATGTGCAACATGGGCAGAGCTGGGCTGGGGCACAGCATCCCTTCTGGTTGGCAGATCTGTGCAGCACAGTACAGGCAGGATTGCATGGGCTGAGCTGGGTGACAGCTTGTTGGAATTCCTTGGTGGACAATCTTTGTATGCATTTCTGATCCTTTCCTTTAATCTTGTTTGGTTCTTGGTCCAGCTTCAGGATGACTGCCTGGTTGATGAGTTCTGGCTTTTAGTTATGTAGGCAGAAAATACATCTTATTTACTTCAGTCTGCCCATTTATTTGTGGGAGCTCTGGTTTCATAGCATATTGAAGCGCCAATGTGAGGGCACACAGCAGCAGCCAGAAAAATGTGTCACGGTGATACTGGCAAACAAAGAGAAGCTAAGCAAAGCATGGGAGGGGTTACCATTTCCCTCTGCCAAATGTAGTTACACAAATACACTAAAATACAAGCTAGAGCAATGGGAAAAGATATGCATGAGAACAACAATAATCATTCCATTGAACTCAGTGGGAGTTTTTGCCCTTATGTTCACTTTTGCTTCACACCTACCCTTTAATATATCTCATCAGTCTTTCCACTGCACAAGGGCCTCATCAAACTTTGGTCAGTCCTTTTAAGAAAAACAGCTTCTTTCTAAGAAACAACGAATCCAGTCTTTCAGATTAAATTAAAAGCCAGGAAGAGCCTAAAGCAAAGCGGGCGGTGAGACAGCTGCCTCTGGAAGCAGCCGCAGAAGGCTGGGACTGAAGCAACCCCTCTGCCCCTGCAGCTCTGCAGGACGTGCTCGCAGAACCACAGGCCCCTCCATCGCGTCGCGTGGACAAGGAACGCTTCTCCAAAAGAGCTCTGAGTGCTGGAGGGTCACAGGACTGTAATCAGCTGATCTGGATTCTGTCCCCAGCTCTCCCATTGCCTTGCTGTGAGAGGCCGGATTGTTCAATTAACCTCTTTGCTCTTGGCCTTTTCCAGATAGAAACTTATTTTTATTTATCTCTTTGAGATCTTCATAAAATGATGCTAAATGTCTCTGTGCAGAGACATCCGGAGGCAAAAAAACATAAAAGCTCCTTAAGTGCAGCACATTTTGGCTCGACAGATCTTTAACTGCCGTTTCACTGGAACCCCTTAATAACTGTAGGGCCTGAAGGGGAACATCCTTCTCTTTCATACTCAGCAAGGCACTTTGGGCAGGCCCCTGCTCTGCTGGTTGTCCACCACAGCGTGGGCTGGGCGAGCACATGCCTGTGACAGATGACTTGAGGTTTTGTCACAGTGTGGGGTTTCATTTCTGCCATACCACCCGCAAATCGTGGCAACCATGTGACAAACGGGACAGAGCCTTCTGCCTGCATCCTTGGGTTTTCCCATTGGGTCAGAGAAGCTGTCCGTTTTTGTTTTCAGCTTATTGCTTATATTATTAATTAATGAAGGGAGGAGATAAAGAGTTCCCTTGGTGTTTTTTTTACCCTACTTTAATATTTATCTTTAATTTTTCCTCTCCTAACAGCTAACAAGGTTTATCACTGATCTCAGCTGTGATTGGAGTATCTTTGGCTCTGAGCCTGCATGGGGAAAAATAAGGGAGGAATAAGCTGAAGGGCTGTTTTTAGGGGATTTTTGCCTGTTGTTTGTTTTCTTCATAGTGCGTTTGGTGCTTGTTTCCATGAGAAGACTCTAGGTAACCACAGAACTGGGGAAATTCTACTATCTTGGGAACCGAGGGGTGAAAGATGAGACATCTGAGGGAGAAAGGAGATTTGCAGGCAAGAAACTGGTTATGTTTTTACAAAACATTCAACACTTGCCTGCAGTGCTTCAGCTACAGTTCTGTTTTTTTTTCCTGTAGACCACCCCAGCTTGGCTACTTAGTGGAATCTGAGAAGAATAAATAAAACTTTAGAGATAATTTTAAAATAATGCTTTTAGAGACAAAAAATATCCAGCACAAATGCAGGATAATATCTTCAAATACAGTGTTTTATTGGGATGTTTGTGTTTGTCTTCTTCCTGTCTCTCATTCTGTCTCCGCCATGAGTGTGAGAAGTCTTAGCACTGACTGCAGAGGTTGACGGTTCCCCTCCGATCTATGTTACCACCTCCCTGCATCTGCTCGCCTTCTGGAACCACTCACAAGGAGACAACTGCAAGGGTGGAAGGTGTCATGGTTCTATGTTGTTGTTTTGTTTTTTTGTTTTTGGGTTTCAGTATTCCACATCAAAACATCATGTAGTGTACGGGGCATTAAAGTGTCACTGCCCCAATTCCAAGTACCTATCCCTGTACATTACAGCAGTCACGGGATCTGGCCCTTCCGGGTGGGGGGGGCGCTCTCTTGCTGCCTGGCAGTGGGTGCTGGAGGGTGCTTTCCTAGCTGTTCCAAGCTTTCCAGGTTTGAATCGGTCCCGGGAACTCTCTCTCTCTCATCTTGTCTGATTTATTCATCTCAATTTCAATTAAATTGTATCTATTGTGTTATCTTGTATTCCAATATTATAGTAAAATAAGTTTTCCTCCATAGATTGTTGCCGCTGCTTTTTCCTCCCTTCCTTCCTTCCCATTTTTGTGGGACTGGGGTGGGGGGGAGGGCAGAGGCCCTGTCGCCCCTGTCACGGACATAGATTGATCTGATCAACTCCGTGACAGAAGATTCTTTCCCAAAGGTGTTGTCAAGACACGCTGCTAGATACATGCTTCCTCTCCTTTAAACAGTGCTGAGTATTGTGTTCTTTTCAGTAGGCTATGTTCCACTGGCAGGGTTGTGAACTATCATTTGTTATTGTGTTTAGAATCTCCATTCCTGTAAGTACCTGGCTGGAAGGAAATAGAATGAAATTTGAAATTCTTGAAGATCAGCCGTTCTGAAAAGTAAGTCCTATGCAGCTCAGTAAGCCCTCAGCCTTCCTTCAAACTCCTCATGCAAGGAAGGACACTCATAATTCAGCAGAGCCCAGTGACTTGAGACCTTCAGAAGTTTCTCCCAGTTCTAAAATGCTTCCAGAGAACCCATAATTTTCAAGCAATTCGTTCAAAAAGAATTATGCTGAACAAGATACAGAAATAGTTGTGTTTTCACTGCCCAGATATGACTTCTTGAATTCTCCAGTCACGCTCAAGAACTCTTGGTATTTTTTCAAGTGAAATGATGAGATGACTTATTTTCAGTTGGCAATTAGTACCTTAGCTTTAGGGAATGAAAACTGTGTTACATGAGAAACAGCAACATCAGCAAAGGATTTTTGTCTGTTCCTGCTGCCAGTTTGTGTTGTGTGTAAATGTGTAATTCTCAGCTGCCTCGCCATCACCCATGTCTGGAATCTGGGGTGTGCCTGTGGTGTGGGGCGACTTGCCTTTGCTAGCTCTGTGTCAGGGGCAGGCTTTTTTCAGGGAGCAGCTTGTGGGGTGAGGGGCTCAGGCGGCCTGCTGGCATCCATCCATGTGGGGCGAATCCACAGCACAGTGATCCCTGGATGTTTGCACTTTTTCCTTGGAATGAGATTAACCATCTATTTGCATCCTGCCAATTTTTAACACCCATCTTCACTTTGGAATTTCCCATTGTGGGGATCTCAAGAGTGACCCAAGGAAGCGAAGCCATGATTGCAGTTTTGCAGTGGTAAAGAAGAGCTGCACGGGCACAAGATTTCCATGTGGATTAGTTCGGCTCTTCTTATCCTCTTTTGTGGGAGAGTGGAACTTACGGCCTTCCTCTTTTCTTCTTCCTGCTTCTTGGATGGGGAAAGAAGAAGTGAGCTGTGCCCCCCTGTGCCTTTCATGCAGTGTGCTCATGAGGTGTAGGCCAGCTCTCAGTTAATGCATTTCCCTGTTTTGATAGACTAACTTCTCATGTAGGATTTACCAGTTTTGAGGTGGCTGATGAGTGGGGTTGAAATGTTTCCTTGATGTTTAATAACCAGCTAGGAAATTAGACTGGCTTAGCAACCCTGTCCAGGGGGCACCAAGTGTGAACTGCAGAATTCAAAAATTAGAAATTAATTATTAGTTAATTCATAAACCTGAATTAACTCGGCTTGGAAGACGTCTCAACACAAAGCTCTGTCTGTTATTAATAGTAAGATAGCAAGTGTGCATTTGGTGGAACGCAGTGTTTGAAACTTATCTATGCTTACTGGAAGGACAAAATACCTCATGAGGGATTGCACGGGACGCCCCAACTGCTGATTTGAGCTTCTGCCTGCAGTGTCCTGGCCTTGCTGCTTTTACTTAATGCTGAGGCTGCATTTAGTGGTGGGGAGAAGCTTTGCCTTTTGTGTGATCTGGTGAGTTGTATTTTTGAATCCAGGTAAGCACACGGATTTAAATCAGTTTTAAGGAATCTGAAGCACAGCTTCCAATTTTGTACTTGGAGTGTATTCTGGTTCTCAGTGAGCAAGCTGAATCTCTAAATGCTGCAATTTGTGCTTACAAGCAATTACAGCTGCGACTGATTGCACACGAAATAAAAGGCAATTTGAGGGAAAAAAACCCTTCTAATTTTAAGAGCTCTAAGCCATTTGTCCAGATATGTTTTCATGGATCAGATGAGTACTGCTCGTTTGCTTTTGTTGTGTATCCGAAGTTTGAATGAGGTGCATACGGAGTGCACTTGTCACAAAGGAGGTGGATATCCTTCTTGCTCGGCTTGCCTCTGAAATACATTTTACGTAATGAGGCACTGATTACCTAAATTAGAAAACCAAAACAATGCTGTTGTCTCATTTGGTAGGAGGCAGAGGCTGTGTGGACAACTGAAAGCTTGCTTAAAGGCAGTCTGTGACCCACTCCGTGCTATTCTTATGCTAATGTGAGAATGGGTATCCTGGGCACCATCTGCTGTCCCTGAAGTCCCGGCCTTGGGCATTCAAAATTGGTTTGCTTTATTAATGCTAGGCCATCCAGAACAGCAGCAGTGCATTTGTTTGAGCCTATGAAATCAGAAGTTCCAATTGTAAGCATACAGAGATAATTGTCACTTTTAATAATACACTCTAACATGATAGCTACCCATTTTTCCAAGCCCTTAGACAAAGATGCCACCTTTCAGGCTGCAGTTAGCTCCAGCAAAGCCAATAAAGGCCTCTCTGGCTTCTTGGGGAGGTGGGTTTTGCATCCAGGAAAGTCATTTCCTTACAGGCAGGATGGATTTATTGGCTGGCTCTGCATTTTAACTTTTGTAAATGCCCCCTAGAGAAATGGAGGCAAGTCTTGGTATAAATCAAAGTTAATAAATAGGACATACGATGTGGTTATTTTTAGAAATGCCAAAGTGATGGGGTATCAAATATCTAATTAAGCCAGGCAGGGTTTAAAGCATACAGAGCTTATTGGCAGAACAAATGTCTGCAATCTCAGTTGTATCTTAATATAGTCTCTTCTAATGATGATTCTGTTTGTGCTTATTAGCTATATAGTTCTTTTGGTGTCTGTGGCTCCAATTAGAAAGCAATTCCTTTTGTTCAAGTACCTGACTGAGTACTTAAACTGTTCATTCTTAGTACCTGTGAGGAACAGAGCAGAATGATCTAAAGGTAGGCAGCAAACTGAATCCCCCTGAGCTGCAGCTTCCGCTCTGTGGCCTCAAAAGAGGCAGAGCCTATGGGTCTGAGTCCTGTTCCATGCTCATGGCTGCACAGGCAGGTCCTGAGCTGGCACCCGGCCCCCAGCAGGGACCAGCGAGCTTCTGCATTGGGCAGGCAGGGTATGGGGTACTGTGTCGGGGTCCCCAGGCTCAAAGGCACTGCAGCTTGCCGGGTCTGGCCCCACACTGCTTGCAGGGGAAGCACAGAGGGATGGAAGTGTGAACAGGAGGCAGTGGGAAAGCAGTGTGATGGGCTGCAGTCTCTGCTGAAGGCAGGTTTGTGGTGTCCTGGTGGGAGAGCGCTTTGTGGCATAGTGGGAAAGGAACACATTGCCCAGGGCTATTGGTGGCCCAGGGAAAGCACAGTTTGGGGTTTGTGAGTGTGAGTGTCCTTATCTCCTCGTTTCAGCATGATGTGTGTGCAGAATTTATTTCCAGTGACCTCTGTGATGAAAAAGAATTGACAGCAGACCAACCATCTCCAGTTACCTAAACAAGCAGCACACAGCCAACAGGGAGAGCAGCTTTCGTAGCTGCTTTTATCCCCTCCCTTGCCCCCAGAGCTTTCTGTTTTTGTTTTCAGTTATGGGTGAAGGAGACAAGCACTCCAGGGCCAGGGAAAATGAGAGTTAATTACACTGTGGATGGGGATTGTTGCACAATGCTGTTTTTTCCCATCCCTGTCTCAAATGCTTGAGAGAACAGCAAAGCTAACACAGGTGTTCTTCAGTCCTGTGTGTTCTTTGGGGCGCTGCAGATATGGAGTCGAACTCTTTCACTGCAATGAAGACAAAGATGAGAGAGGCTCTCAGGGCTCAGTGTTTGTGCCGCTTGTGCCAAGGACAAGTGAAATGTGACAGAAATGGATTTAAAATGTGTATGCACTCCTTAATGTTCTGGGTATATGTGCATATATTTTTTAAATCCAAAAAATACCTGGTTTTGCTTTGGCCTCCTTGTAAGAAGCAGAAAGAAGTCCCTGGGACGTGCACAGAGGAGAAAATATTTATTATCCAGAGCTCTGAGTTGAACAGTGGGATATGAAGGACGGTTTCAGAAATCACTCTAAGTAATATTCACCCTTGGATCCCTCACCATCACTCTCTGGGATCACTCCTATTCCATTCCTGCATTTGGCACAGGAAGAAGAGTTCTTATTTCAGAAGCCCCCTGTCAATGGAACGCTGTGTAAGGCAGAGGGAAAGTGTGACCTTCTGCAAAGGAGTGGAGGGGAAGCAGATGGGAGTGCTGTCTTTTGATCTTATAAGCTGAGGTGTTGAACTTGTGTTGAGATCTGAATACATAAGAGCTTACAGATTGCTGATTGCCCATGGATTTCTCATTGATGGAGGAGGCTCAGCTCCTGCTGAAGTAGGGCGCTGCCTGACTGGAGGGGCAGCCTGCTGGCAGTGATACAGTCAAGGGGCACATTGAAGTTGTTCAGTGTGTAGGTGCATCTACTTGTGAATGTGGCACTAAAGATGCATATGCAGACCTAATGCAAGCGCTGAACCAGGAATTACAGGTTCATGGTCTCTCATCTGTCAGGGCAATTTCATCTCACATCAGGGCTGATGCTTGAACCTGTCACATTTCAGCTCACTACAATAATCACTGGGTTTGCATGCCCCGATTGGAAAGGCTCCCATTTAAATGTGGATGCTTCAGAATGATTCTGCTGCATTAAAAGGCTGGAGTAGGTTTCATCTCATTGTAGAAGGCACTGAAATACTGAAAGCTCAAAAAGTGCAAGACTGTTGCTTTACCAGAGCTTAGAGTCACGGCACTGTAGAATGTCCCAAGTTGGAAAGGATCCACCAGGATCATCAGGGAAGTCAGGAGCAGCTAGAACCAAGTATTGATAGAAGGGCTGAGTTGGTTGGCATTACAGTTATATGTCTCGTGTTTTTCATTGGTGGCTGGTTAGGAAAAGTAGTGCTATTAGCATGCTGGATCATGTGAGATGTAGGAATTCCTGCTGCAATCTACTGAGGTTTTTTGGGAGGTTGTTTCTGCAAAGGGTGCTGAAGCTCTTGGAGAGACGGCAGGGTGCTAGGCAGCCTTGTGAGCCTTGCATTGCAGCCTGGCAGGCTCTGTCTTCGAGAAAGTCACACTTACACACAGACACTGGTAAGAGGAAGTGTGGATGGAACGAAGCTAAAAAGAAATTGTGAAGAGAATGGTATCCAGAGATGGCAGGACTGCCATGAGTGAGTCTAGGTTTTTCTGTGCAAAGCTCTGTCAAGTGACAGCTTTAGTTAAATAGGTAATGACTTGTTTTTGGAATGCCTAATGCAGTTCCTTCAAGCTGCAGTAGTTTTGCTCAGCACCACAGCATATTTCCTTTGTTCCCTGTCAGCGGCTACTGGATGTCTTCTGCTATGGTTCTAGGGAGGCCAGAGGACAGGGATGGCTCCTGGGGATGCTGGCTGCTGCTGGTGGCTCAGGGGCCGTGCCTCCAAATTGATCTGATCTCAGCCAGGTTCTTGGTTCCTGGGCAGGCGTTTTAAGATGCTGAAATGTGTTAAACGAGTGCTTTGAAAAGCAAACCTCTGCTCCTTCTCCCAGCACATGATGGTGTTACTGCTGCTTGTTGCTACACCCCTGCTTACAGACCCCACTACATGCACCAGCAAGGGCTGCTTCTCGGCTTCTGCATGTACATGAGACAAGTCATTTGCACGGCCTAATTTAAACTGCTAGATCAAAATGCTTGCAACTCTGCATACGCTTCCTCAGGAGAAAGGAATGTTTTCTCATTCCTGTCTTATTTCATATTTCACAGCTGCAGTTTGTCTTGTTTTTCCCCCGCCTCAGGCCCAGCAAGTGCTGCAGTGGATAGGGGCTTAAAGGATTATTTACTTCAGGGCATTCATGCCGCCTTTGAAAATTTATGTATGTTTAGTTTAGTTTTACCAGAGACTCTTATTAGAGCAGCATGGGGAGTTTACAGGGAGAAATGAAAGGCAGTCAGTATGCATATTTCTTCCAAAAATGTGCTGTACAAAGATAGTTATCCAGTTATCTCTTAAGCAGGACAGCTTATGATGGTCTTTGCTCCTGCGTTCCTTTTTCCTTCTCAGTGCCTGTACCTCCCTCTCTGTACCCTTTCTAAGTCCATCTCTGATGGCACTGATAGCTGTGTCCTGATGCTACCCAGGTAGAATTGGTAGGAAAGTTAACTCCTGTTATCTTCTGTAGGACCATGATCAGTCCTTACCTGTGCCATCTCCAGCCAAAACAATTCTGGTTACAGTGCAAGGTGTGAAGCATCAATGAACAGTTACCAAGTCCTGCTCCCTGTCTTGTGATTCCCTGTGTCATTATGACAATGGGGGATTTCTTCTCTGCTTCTAAGAAAACACCTTGGCAGAGAAGGTAGGCTTATACCTTGGAAGAAGATCTTGAGAAAACTCATGCTGGCTCTTGAAAGTTTTCAGGCTAGTGACTTGAGAGTCTGACACCTTGTGTCCCAGGGTGATGGCAGCATCAGAGCTTTTTGTTTGCTCAGGCTGTTGCTGAGTAGCGTTGCCTTGCAGGTGCTGATGCCAGGAAAACTGTACATACATGGCTTTCCTCCTTAAATGGAGCTGGGGAGTTACTTTTCAGTCAGTGAGGGAGGAGATGGATGCCTTATCTTCCTACCAGTCTAAGATCATGAGAGGATGGGCTCTTTTTTTAATGCCAAGCTTTTACTTGATTATTCCCACCATTAAGCATGTCATCTTGTTCTCCCCCTTCCTCGCCGAGGAGGGAGTTCAGCAGTAGAACTCCAAGAGTGTTGCAAATATATTGATATAAGCAAAAGCCCACTTTCTAATTCAAACAGGGAACAGAGAAGCCCATTTCTATTGTGCCACATATCAGTCTGCTTGATGCCTGGTAGTCCTTCACCAGCTTAGGGCTCAGAAACGTATTGCTGCTTGTTTGTGGTGTATGGGGATGCTGGAAGGTGAGGTTGGTTTCAACATAACATGAAATACATAGTTAGTGTTTTGCTCTCCCCTGTCTGCCATCCTTCTAAGAGTAAGATTCAAAGCTAAGTCTTGCCTTGAAACTTCCCCAGAGCTTTGGGTTGAGGCCTCCTGAAGAGCCAGACCTGAAAGTGCTTGCTTAGCCTGTGCTGAATGTGGGGAAGACATAGGTGGGGTTGGTAGAACCTTGAGGTGTCTCTCATGCAACCAGCAGGGAAGAAGTCTCCTGCAGTATTGGAGGCTGGATGAAATGGGTGCAACAGTGCATACAACTTTAGAATTTCCTTCTAAATTATGTTTCATAGAAGTCTGAAAATTCAAGCAGAAATGTGCTTGGTTTTTTGAATGTAGGTGTCCACATTGGGGTAATTGGGAGAGACTGACTAATGGATTAAATCCATCTGATAGCATCCACAAGGAGAGAAGACACATCCATACCTCTTTTACCTGCAAGAAACTTGTACAACAAAGCCTATTTCTAAAGGAGATGTGCACCCTTACTCACTTCTGTGAATGATGACGGATCTGACGATATTTGTCCTGAAATTCCAGCCTTCAGACTTGGACGATTTAGGGCAAGATTCTTTGTTTTCATTTAAAGAAATTGTAGTTGTCCTTACTGTGAAGGCAAAAAAAAGGAAGACTTGAACACATAGCAGCAAAATGCAGAAACCCCATAAGGCAAATAAAGCATGTCATTTCTAAAAGCATCTTGTTTTCTAAGCCAATCTCATTATTTTGTAGGATCTGACTAATGGTTTTTGAATGCTCGGGTTGGCTTTGGAGACAGGACTTGATTTTCACAAGTGCTAAGTACTGCGCTCCAGTTGTCACACCTATAAAAAATCACCCATTAAAATCGTGCCTGGCATCCAGCAGTCAGACACACAGGCTGAGTGGAAGGAAGACATGCAGACACCACGGCATGGCCAGAGCTTTGCCTTGCCCACTGTGTGCCATGGCAGGCATGGGCTAGGTTAAGCAGTGGCAAATGCTAACAGCAGGGGCTTCTTCGTACAGTCTTATAATGTCAAATATTAACATAAGAAATGTTATGAACTAGTTGGGAAATCCACCAAGCTGAGATTTACATCTAAAGAACAGATCAGGTTAAAGGGAGGGGGCAGTAGAGAGAGACCATGCAGTAGCAGAGAGAAGCCCGAAGGGACCTTTCTTCAAGGAATATCTTGGACTGAGTGAATTGGGAATTTTGTCTTTATTTGAAAAAAGGGGCATGAGGATACCTGTGGAGAGTCCTCTTGGAGACTAAGCCCATCCTGCGGTGTTTTGTTATTATTAATGTTTGTGTTTGAGGTTTATCTTAAAGCCTCTGCCCTTGAATTCAGGTTAGACTCGCAGCATCCCTTACAGAAATCATTTCCTGTGTTTCCTATCCATGAGAAAATGAGTGGAAACCTGAGCCAACAGCCTGTCAGAGGAGGAACCTTTCCCTGTCCCCAGCCCTGTGACTGCTCTTTGTGTGTGTTTATTTTGAGGCCTCACTCTTGGTTTTTCAGGTGCTGGGGCTTAGCACTACCCCTGCTGTTAGCCCAGGTCACTAACGGAGCCTGCCTGCACACTTCCCAGTGGAGGTGACCGCATTCAGCGATCTCAAGGTCAGGGCTGCTGTGCTGTGTCTCTGCTGGACTTCAGTCTGAGGGGAAGAGTTTTCCAGTCGGTTTTTGGTCTTTTTGCATTGAAGGCAGGCTTCGGTGAGAGCTCAGGTTCAAGGCCATCAAATTACCAGAATTAATAGAAGCAGGCAAAGCTTTGAATGTTTTGTAGTTTTAAAAGAGCTTAAAAGTTTATAACGCAAATAAAATGCCAGTATTGATCTGACATAAAATTTTGGGTCACGGTATAGTTGGTTGTGCTTTTTTCTTTTTTTCGGATAACTTTGGTATGAAGCATGTGAATCTGTTTGAGCTGTTGGCAACAAATTAATAAATCACATGCTTAGTCTTTATATTGAAATACCTTTTATACTTAAGAGATGGTATAAACTTAAATATGCTTTGCAGCAGATTCTCTGGGCTGTGCAGATCTTTTGATGAGGAGAGAAGATGGTGGCTTTTGAGTGGAGATGGGAGAGAGCTGAGTGTGTGAATAGCAGTGGAGGAAGGAGAGTCCTTAATGTGGTTACAAGAGATGTGTTCTATCCACTTGTTTTTCAAATAAATATATTTATACACCAAAACCAAAAGCCCCTATGTGAACAGTGCAGAGCCAAAACTCCCTAACACAGTGCTCTCAATGAGCTCCTTTCCACGATTCTGCTTTTGCTTTTCACTGACATAAGCTGCTATTTCCACCTACGTTTTCTCCTGTCTTATGAAGCCTCTCTCTGTCCCCTGGGGTTGTTCCAGAATGTGGAGGGTTCACAAAAACCCCTTCCCTGAAAATAGGAGAGCTCGGTTTGTACAGCATGGTGGTAAATGGGCAGATGAAGCTGCATATGCAGACAGAAAAAAGTATTCTTTTTTTTTTTTCTGTATAAAGGGGCTTAAAGTGGGTTAATTAACACTGACCCCGTTTAAAGGATGGCTTATGTGGCTGCTTGATGGAGGGGAAGTCAGACTCTCCATGTGTTGGTCGGAGCCTGTGTGTGCAGCAGGGTGCTGGGCTGAGCAGGCAGCAAAGCCTGGCAAATTGGGCAGCTGCTGGCCCCACAATGAGCCAGCTGGTTGAGAAGCTGGGCTGTGTCACTGAGCCTTGCATATTCAAAACCAGGGCAGATTTGCTCCTTTAATTACAGTGTTCCCCCTGGCCCTTGGAAAATGGGTTCGTGACAGGGGGCTTGTTAAGATCAGGAAGATTTCCTGCTTCCGCCAGCCTCCGAGGGGAGGAGGAGGTGGAGAAGGACAGCTGGGAAGCGCTTGCTGCATGGAGGCTTGGGATTGGGGCTGGGCCCAGTTGCTGTCTGTGTTGGACAGGAGGACGGAGGGGATAACTGGCTTGTGGTGGGCAGGGCTTGCACTAGGCTGGTGCTGCATGTGTTGAGCTGACCCTCAGAAGTGTTAAAAACCAAGGGAGGATTCTGGTGTGGAAAATGTGGCCTTTAGTTTTTAGACTTTTCCTTGGGCTCATCTCTCATCCGGTGCGCAGAGAAGAAGCTACGAAGTACAGCTGTCGTGGTGATGAGGTCTGTGCTGCAGCGGAAGCAAAAGTTGCAGCCAGTGCAATCCCAGCAGCGGTCCCACAGAGATGTGTGCTCCAGGAGCAGAGGAACTCTCCCTGTGACTGGTGGACTGTGATCAGGAAGGCATTTGCTGAGTGGCTTTCATAGCAGAACTCTTCCTCTGATGTCTTTTGGCCCTGTGGCTCTGAGTGTTTCCTAGCACAGTGATGTGGTCTCTGGCCTTGCTGGTAAGCCCAGAGCACTTCAGAGCATGAAGGAACTTACCTGGTGCTCCCAATCTCCCCAGCAATATTGCCTCTCTGTGTCCTTTATCAGTTACTGTTTAGGTGATAGAATCACAAAGCTGCAGCATTATTAGAAGCACTCAGAGCTGTCACATCAGTTTGGTAGATTGGCTCTCTCTCCTCATTGAATAGGAGAGGCGAGGCAAGCCCTGCATTTCCAGCGACACAAAAGGTATTAAGCTGCAATAAAGCTTATTTTTGAAATGAGCAATGAGAATCAATGGACGGATGATCAGGGCCGTTTGTTGGAAGTGAGGCATTGAGCTCTCTGCAAGTCCACCCACGCCATGTTCTTGCTCATTTCAGCAGTGTGATGGGGAGGACATTGAACCTGACTGCTTCACCCTTCATTGGTAGGAATGGCATTAGGGAGACCCAAATGAGGAGAAAGTGGCAGTTGGCATGCGTTGTCTCAGAAGAGTGTTGTGAGCTAACAAGTTTGCTCTTTTTCCATGTTATTATTACCTGCTTCTAAAACCTGCATAGGAATGGAGGATATGGTCTGAATAGGCTCATTAGGAAATCTGATCAGACCTTCCCTTCTCCAAAGGGAAATTCAGACTGAGAAACGGCCCATGGTTAACAGTTGAAGGACCGTATTGCACGCAAAGCAGTAGGCTGGGCTGGAGGAGCTGCCTGCCAAGGCAAACCACCCAGCAGGATATGAAACAGTAGTGAAACGATAGTGGCACTGGCAGCTCTGAAGTAGAGTTGGAGAGCAGGGCAACTGTTTGTAAGGCTCTTAGGCTGCAGCATTCACTCCTGAGAGAGGATCTCCCTTTGTGTGGATCCTTTTTTTATCTTCTGCATCCTGGACCTGGCCAACGAACAGTGGTTAACCAGAGCTAAAGCCAGGATTGCAGGCGTAGTTTAACTAAAGGAAAAACAAGGTGAATTTAATTGGACTGGATTGGTAATCACAAGGAATATTTTTCAAACTCTTTCTGAATCATTACCTGGAGGAGGGGTGTAAGAGTTGGGAGAGCAGTTCCTGTTAGAAGAGAAGCCCCTGCTGCTCAGGAGTGCTTGCTCATTGGTGCAGGGAGTTCCAACCAGGCAGTATCTTGAGCTCAGTTTGAGCTGATACTCAAGATACAACCAGATTTTGGGTGACAAAGAGATGATCTCCATGTTCAGCTTCCCAACAGACTTTTGTTCCTCGATCTTGTGCTGAGACAGCCGCTATTCTGCAGTTCAAAAGCTCTCCTCCAAGGTCTTACTTTGTTTCATGATGCAATCTACACCCTGAGTTGTTAAGGATTTCCTTATAATGTGACAGGTCAATGAAACGAGATTCATTGTCTCTTTTGGGACTCTCCTGGGACTTTGCAATAATAGCAGGAAGAGCTGGGGCAGGAAGGGCAGCTCCCTGCTGCGCTGTCTGCCTGGCACTTTTTTGGTTTAGTTAAGTCTTGAAAAGTAAATCCACCCTGAGAAGGGAGAGGAGAGATTGGTGGAGGTTCCGTCCCACCTCTTTTCCATGGGATTTGCCTATCAAAGTGCCAGGCCATAGTGCTGGGAGAAAGCTGAACCACTCTTAGGGAGCTCTTGTTTCAGGAATGGGTTCTCCATTCTCTTGTTTGTTTTCCCTGCTTCTGTAGGACAAGTGATTTCCTCAGTCTTATTTTGTTTTGGAAATGTGATGGAGCTGTACCCTGCGATAAACCCTGAAGGATTTTAAATTCCATCTGTATTGCATTCAATGAAACCCATTTCATTTTTGGTTTCATTCTGTGATCTGGCTGACTGTGATTGTCCAGCTGTGCTGCCGGGTCATGTGAGTGGCGGTGGGTGCCATCCTTGTGGTTGTGATCCTTGAGAGGTTATTTCTCATTTGGCGTGACTTATGTCAGGGAAGGGACTCATACTGCCAACTTCTTGTAGTGAAAGCTGTGGAAGCAACAACCAAATAGATTGGCTAGGCAAATCGCTCAGGCCTAGCAACAGTTTGCTTCGTTAATTGGATGAAAATAACTTCTAGAACCAGTTCTGCAGGGAAATACTCATCTCTGCAGATGGAACACTTACTTTCCAATACCCTCATGATCTGGGTTTTTTTAGTTGTTGTTTTTCTTCCCAGGAATATCATGTGCCAGGAGATGGAGGCAGAGGGAAAGCAAAAGAAGCATCAGCACCATCCAAATGACTGTGCTGCTGTGGGCATCTGTGTACACTGTTCTCTTCTGGCATAGATAACAAAACCAGGGCCTGAATTCAGCATTGCTCTCGTGATACCAGTTATGCTGGTGTCTGCTTTGGTTTGAGGTGATGTACTATGCGGTGCATCTGGAAGAAGCAGGATGTGCCAAAATTAGATCCATTAATGTGCCTGCCTCAAGTATACAGCTTTCAGCTAGAACAGGGCCCTGATCTAAACCAGTTCTTCCTTCTGTCCTTTTCTGGTAAGAAAGGTGAAGGTGTAGGGTGAACCTTAGCTCCTTCCTATCCTTTACCACCCTTTGGGGGTGGCTTTTGTCGGGTTGCTTTATCTTGCAGACTGAAACGTACAGGGCAGACTTGATTGTTCTGTCTCAAGGACTGTCCTGCCAGCCCCAGGATCTTGGCCTCGTGGTGCTGCACAAGACTGCTCCATGGCTATGGGGCTGGCTGGGGGCATAGCCGGGCTGGGTGGGCTCAGGTATGTGGGTGGTGTAGAATCAGGTGGGGTTATTTTGTTCTGATGAAAAAAAAACCAAACAGCCAACAAAAAGTGGGCACAGGCAAAGTGGAAACACTTCTCATGCGACAGTGAAGTGAGGTGCTGCAGTGATGTGTTATCCTGCTTGGTTGCACTGCACACAACTGCAGCTTGAAGCCAGCCTTATCAGGGGACTACATGTGTGCCTCACTAACTCACAGTATATTCAGCCTGACAGGGTTTTCCCAGTTTGTTAAGAGTCATCTGAGGAGGAGGCTGGATGCATTTTGCTAGAGCATCATTTTGGATGCCCTGGTGGTCCTCAGCCACACTCTTAAACCTTCAAATAAGTTCTCCTTTCTTGTAGGACTTCATTTTCCTCTCACAAGTGAGCAAGCACCGGGCCAGGGGCAGAGGACACCCCACCCTCATGGGCTTGGGGGCTGGCTCCTCGTGGCCCCGATGTAAGTGCTGCCCAGCACGCTGTTCCCTCAGTGCCCTGACAGCAGCCCCTGCTCCTCCATGACCTGGTGTGCTGTGAGCCATCCTGGGAGCTGCTCACCATCCTGTTCTTCGGGGTCAAGAGTGCCACAAAGCGAGGAGCGGAGATTACTGGATGAGTCCTACTGGAGGCAGCCCGGCTGTGCCTGGAATGAGCCCAGCTGGGGCAAAAGATGGTGTGCTCCTCAGGGAAGGGTTTTATAGCATCCAGAGGGATAGGATTTCTGCTTTTGGACACTACTGCTGCGCAGGTGATAAAATGTGCCCTACTTCTTGCCTTAGGCTTAGAGGTGACGCACGTAGGTGGCTGCTGCTCTGAGGGCACAGTGTGGGCTGCAGTGGGCCTCGCACCTCTGCTCTGCCAGCTGCAGCATGGCAGCAGAGATGGGACCCTGAATTCTGGGAGTGCAGATCCCAGAGTCAAGGTGGGTTATTTGGACTGCTTGTATGCACTGTCTGCAGTGTGGCTTATCTAAATAGATCAATCCAGACATTTCTGGAGTTTCTCTTTCCCTGGGTATGCCATGCACAGTACTTAGTTTGGCTGTTCACAGCTGACTAAATCCTTTTAAGAATGAGTCACTCCCGAATGAGAGGTGACAACGGATGTGCAGACAGCGAGAAGTCAGGAGTGAGATAATGAATATTAGAGAAAGGCTATACTAAAAAGGGAAAGAGCAGTATGAACTGTAGCCCTTATAAATAGCACTGCACTAAAAGGATGGGTTTTATTTGGAAATGTGGTTTTCAGGGAGGGTTTAGGTTTAGGTTTCTTGGCCCATAATTTTGTGGGCTTGTCCTGCTTCACCATCTCTGGGAAGAGAAACTGTTCAGCATAGGTTAGTATTGGAGGGTAGTTCCCAAAGCAGCATCCTGCTCCGGGTTGGGTTGGGACAGCGTGGCGGTGCCTCATGAAATGGTGCATTTCCGCACAGTCACCTTGCTGCACTGTGTAGCAGAGGGGAAAAGATGGGTTGGGGCACCTTAGCTTGGGCTCCCGGCCTTCCATCTGTGCAAGAATCCCGTGTTGGTTAATGCTGAGCAGAGTGCTCTGTCTCTGCAGGTGCTGCTGTCCTGCAGGTGGGCATCCTGCAGTGGAGACATGAGTCACGCTGGAGTTGGTTTTCCACGCAGGTTGGGGCTGGACATTGGCACGAGGTTATAGCCTAGGGCAGAGATCTGCAAGGAGCTGAAGGGAGGTAATTGTCCAAGTCTCATTAAAATGCAATATAATTATGAAATCCCATTAAAAGGCGATATAATTATTTTACTTTATTTTCATTATTTATACTTTGTGTCATGCACAGTGATTTTTTGCACACCTCTCTGTTAAAAGCATTCAGCAAGGCTAATGTCTTTCTTGATACTGAAAATTAACCAGTTACTTTTTCTAATTTAACATTATAAAAAGCAAATGTTCAATTATTTAAGAAATATCATATCTCAGAAATTCATTTATTTCTATGTACATCCAAAGTTCTCTGACTAAAAAGGCAAGTTACAGTTTCTTTTCCTGAAGAGGAACAAATTGAACTGGGAGGCAGGCAGCAGTCCTGAAGCAAAAGGGAAAAGGACCTCATGGGAGGAATTGTGATGAGTAAGTGAAGGATTGTTTGGTGGAGTTTGTCATATTGGCTTTTTCCAGCTTTTACTTATAATTGAATGAAATGGAATGTGGTCATACATTGCTAACACTAGCAGGAGGGTGTCTGAACGGTGTTCAGTAGCTATGGGAAAGGCAAGGGAGGAATGGAGAGAATTTGGCTCATTAATAAGTGACTTGTAGGGTTGGGTTTAGTAATGTCTGTGGAAATGCGAAGCTTGAAGCAGGGGAGTAGGAGAAGGAAAGTGGCTCCTGAGTGTGTAAAAGCCACTGGGACCTCTGCTGATGATTTGGGCTAAAGGTTATCCTGGGGTATATTCTGTATCCACGATGAAATGCTTTCCAGTTGTTCCCAAACGGGACCTGGGAGTGCTGCAGTCCATCAGCATCCCTCAGCAGCTCCCCTTGCAGAGTGATTCGTTGTGGCAGATTGTCAGGGGATGCCAGCAGTGCAAACAGTCGCAGGAGCTGGGATTGTCTTTTTGATGGTTTTGGGGGGATATTTTTACCCCCATTTTTACTCACTTGAGAAAAACTCACCGCTGGTAAAGAGGCTGGGGAAGGGTAAAGGGAACGGGGGAGGGTGTTTGTCCCCGTTACAGTAGCAGCTGTTTGGGCTGTGATATTTATTTCCTTAGGAAAATGTAAGGGATTAAAGTGAGGGAACAGAACTCGATTTCTTCACACGTTCCAATCTCACTGACCTCGGAGCAAATTGCTTTAGTTTTCTTTGCTCGTGGTGCTCTGTCTCAGTGAGTGTGGCCCTTTGGAGTTACCTGAACCGTTGATGCTGGCTTTGACTACATTATGGTCTGTGTTTGGGCTATCAGCAGATTTTTGTTCAGTTTGATATTTTTGCCAAATGCATACAGAGCACATGGAGAGGATGTTGCTGCTTATTTTCTTTTAAATCTGGGTATAAGTAAACCTCTTCCATGCAGGTCTTCTCCATCCTGTCAGCTCCACACATCACCCTTCCCCAAGCAAGTTGTCAGGTCTCATTTCAGCTCTCTTGTCTTGTTACTGCAAAAGTCGCAGCTCCAGCCTGCATTTCCTTCTCTCTGAACATCTCCCTGGTGCCCTTCATTTTGTCCCTCCCATCCAATGCCAGCTGCCCACTGTCCCTGCCCTGCTCCCTGCTGCCTGCCCTGCAGCACTTCCATTTGGCGAGGGAGGGAAAGCCTTCTCTAAAACAGAAACAAGCAAAAAACTGCTGGAATGTAGCTGTGCATCCTTCAGTCTGGATTTCTGCATTTTTCTTAATAGAGAAATGCAATTTTGGGGGGATATTTGTGCTCACGCAGCAGCTGGCACTGGATCTAAGACTTGTCTCATCTCCCACACGTGGTGCAGAGCAAAGCCCTGGAGCCATGCTGACCGGTGCCACGCTGACCAGTGCCACACGAGGTCCTGTGCTGCTTGGAGGTGGTGGAGAGCTGTTGCCAGGCTGCTGGACCACTCAATAACTAATGCTCATTTGTCTGTTTTCTGCTTCTTGAAGACAGCTGTGTGATAGCCTGATCAATTTTATCATTGCCATTCATGTGATGGCCTCCTGCAGCTTTACTCCATCTTTTTGTTTTAAGAAAAAGGAGAACAGAAATCAGGGAGCCTCTCTTTGCTTTCCCCAGCCTGGGGATGAGGTGGAAATGCCACAGATGTTTGGATTTATTGTGTTTTTTTTTAATCTTGCATTAGTTTTCAAGATCAAAATCTTTCACAGTATTTTGTGCGACAGCCCTGCAAGTATAAATAGAGAAATCACAGACAGTTCCCTGGTGACTGAGGGCTAATATCTGAATAATCTCACCTCGTACTTCATAACAATTCTATAGGAAGTAAGCTGCATTATGTGTGCCCACAGCCTTCCTTCACTGTGTCTGGTCTGCTGCGTGAGGTGTGCGTGTAAATATTTCTAGGGTAGATCTCCAGTCACCAGAACGGGAAAGGCTGCATGAGGAAGGTGATGGGACCTTCTGCCTGCACCCGGTGTGGTTTGAAGCTGCCTGCATGCACAAGCACTGGGGCTGGGCTCACAGGCCTGGTGCTTGTTATGTGCTCATAGTTCTGCAGTATACTTAACCATCGCAAGCTATCTCATCCAGTTGTGTTTGAAAACTCCACCCTTTGGTTCTGCTCTACCCTTAGCAAGCATCTCTGGACTGTGAAGTGGCAAAATCCAGCTAGGTTGGCAAATCATTAGGGGAATTAGGGGATTGTAGGGGCTCCAAACTGCAAAGGCTGAGGCTTTTGTTCACTGGTTTATTTTGCTTAAATATACCTTGATGTTAGGTGTTTAGTGTTAAATAACATTAGTTTAGCAGAAAAGCCTGCCTGCTCGCTGCTGCTGCTAGGGACGAATCCGTGCCTGAAGAACAAATCACTCCTCTGGTGTGCAGCTAACCGGCACATCCAAAGCGCTTTATAAATGAGGCCGCTTTCCTCATTTTCCCTTCACAGCTGAGGACACTGGCACTGTGCGTGATGTGGGAAGCTGGTGGATGGACCAGGATGCAGCTGGGACCAGAACTCATCCATGCAGGATGAGTTGGAGGTGGCAGGCTGTCCCTGAGGCCTCCCTGTCGCTGAGTCCTGTTCCAAAGCTATCGCCATGGCCTGAGGAAGGTGCTGGGGAAGTGGCTGTGGCATGTACCTGTATGCTGGCTCCTTGCAGCCCCTCTCCTCGCAGTCCCAGGCCCAGGGCCGCGGGCAGCCTTGCCAGCGTAGCTCTGTTGGTGCTCTACATGCTGTTTTTCTGAAGACTTTTCCTCAGGGGGACATGCTCTGGTCTCCCTTTCCTGCAGAGGGCCACAGGACTGAGGAACTGTGAACAGGATGGGAGAGCAAATGTGTGCCGAGTTTGGCTTCCACATTGCATTGGGAGTCCTTGGCAAAGCAAGGACCCAATGCAACGTGGGCTCACTGCCCAGCCTCACCCAGTCACCGCCGCACTGGCAGCCCGCTCAGTTCTGCCCCGAGCCCTGAGCCTGCCCCCTACATCTGGAATTTAGTGATGGCATTTCAGAAAGTTTTGATTGATGCCAAACCAGAAGGAGATGAGAGATCCTACAGCATATTAACAAATCACCCAATTGATTTATTTACCATGAAAATCACCCTAAATGAAATGCTCTGATTTATCCAACTTTATTTCATACTTGTAATGGGAGGGACTGATTTAGTGATGCTGAGCCCAGCCATTAATGTACCATGTCCATAAATCATGGTGCGCATGTGTTAAATGGGGATTTGTAAACCCCAGTCAGACTTTCTGATTTCATCCCGCCGCTGCGATCCTGAGCACCTTGAAAGTTCTCCCAGCTGAACAAAGTGTTTCCAAGCAGAGGAATGCTACCAGCGTAGCCTTCCAGGGATCTCCTCTCTTAGAACCTGGGGATGCACGGTGCTTTGGGGTCTGGAGATGAGACTGATCACCTTCGGTTCCCCTTTCTCATTCACAAGTTAGCAGAAAGAAGAGAGGGATGGATGCGAGGAGCCATCAGGTGAGAGAGAAGGGAGCTCTGGGCTGTATGCTGCTCTCTGCAGTGGCTGGCTCTTTTATAGCTCGCTGCTTTGTGTGTAGTGGAGTCACAGGAGATCAGTATGGGGAAGAGGGAGACAGAACTTAAAACAAGAAGGCTTTGCAATAGTTCTTCAGTCTGACTTCCTGAATAATTCAGGATGTGGTGTGTTGCCTTGTACTCTCACAATGAGGCTAATTACTTTGTAACCGAGCTAGGCAAGTGTGAAGGGATTTGAGCATCTCCTCATCCCACCCCCAGAATTTGCTTTCAGGTCTGCACTGCACAGAATGAGTTCTGTCAGGTATGAAATACAGCTGTGCCTTTGCCCTGCAAAGCTTTCCACCTGCGTCATTTTTTATTTTACAACAGTACTGGGCTGTAAGGAGTCAGAATTGACAAGCTCTGTGTGAGAGATGTAATTGATGTTTTTTTCCATGAGGACATCTGAGGGGCAGGAGTTTCTGCTGTGTAGGTACTCAGTTCACAATTACAGGTGGGCACTGGTATACTTCTAAGACAGTAGATAGCTTTGGCTGCTGGAACAAAGTAGAATTTTAATTAGATTAGGAATTAAACCAAACTACCCTCTACTACGCTCTTCCCAATGCTAGGTAATAGCAGACATGGCCTTGATTATAATTACAGTGTCACGAGTTTTAAAGCTCTGTGCTCCACATAATGGTGCTCTAACAATGACCTCCTGCATACTGAGACCAATCAAGGCATTTCCATTTCTGAATCAATTGTAAATAGGGCTGCAGGAGGGCTGAGGAAATGGAACCAAATGTTCTGGGGCTCGTACCTGGGCAGGTTGGCTGAAGGTCTGTGACTCAGTGAGCCCCTCGTTCTCCCCAGCAGCAGAGGAGTGGTTGTGCTGGCAGGTACCAGCCTGTTTCTGGGACTCGATGCTGGCTTGCAGTCCCTGCAAAGGATGTCTGTGGGCATGCTGGGAGCTCGGAGGCAGCAGTTCTGGCTGGCAGCGGGAGCCTTCCCAGGCTGCAGGACTGCTCCCTGCTGTGCTGCGCCTGGCTGCCAGCGCACAGCCTGCCCGGCAGCAGTCCTGGATGGGAAAGATGAAAGGAGAAATATAGAAAGTCTTTACAAAAATAAAAGCTGAAGCAATACATAATTGTGATTAGGAGAAAGCTGCCTATGAACAATGGGGCTGTAGCTGTCAATGAACACTGCTGCTGCTTTTAGAATTTGTTAGGAACATCGGGTCCTGTGGAAGAAATCATTATTTTCTTCTTTTCCTGCGGTTATCACCTCTGCAAGGAGCACTGTGTACAGGTGTGCTTTTGTCTGCAGAGCTAGTAGCTCTCTTCCTCTCAGCAGCTGTGAGGAAAACTGGGACAGCCTCACTTAGTGACACAGGACTCTGTGCTGGAACTTGACATCAGTAACAAAATTTCTCCTGGCATCAGGCAGTGTGTGTCCATTGACTTTTCTGGGTAAAACTGAAAAGCATAAAAGCTAAGGATGAGCCAATCTCAAATGGTGTCATTTCAATTGAATAGTTACTCCGTGACACAGCAGCTCTTAGATCCCAGAGCAGATGGGACCACTGTGTACAGGGCTGGAGGAGGTGGCACTGACCTGCAAAGTACCTCTGTCTGACTTTGGAGCCCACAGATAGCCCTGTGACTTCAGGGGAGCACTCACATGCCTGGCACCAGAGAAGTGCTGAGATACCCAAGTCAGCTCATTTAAGATATAATACACGCTTCTCAAATTCTTGGCTACCTCTTCACACAGCCCCTGCTTGGCTACTCTACGCTACGAGCCTGGGCAGGGCTGATAGCTGCTTTGGTAGACAGACTCAGCTAATGCCAGTTGATCTAGCAGTGAAGATGGCCTTAAAAATAACCAAAATGCAGAATGTCATCAAACCCTACGGACTGCTTCCTCACACTTGAGAATTTCAGATGGACAGTGCTGCTGAGAGGAATGTGCTGTATGAGTGTAGAATGCAACTGTGGGACAGAAACCCTTGGTCTCTTACTGACACGCTTAGAGCAGAATGGAGGACGTGGCAGAACCTTCCAAAACTGCCTCAGGCAGAGGCAGAGTGAAAGGAAAGACAAGGGACCAGTAAACAGTGCAAACCCAATCCTGCTGTATTTATTTCACTCTGACAAAAGAGCTTCTGTTTATTTTGAAAGTGTTTGGAAAATTATATTGAGGAGAGGCACAGAGATGGTGGCAGTGGAGATGTACGGGGAGACATTTGTCTCCTGCACTGAAAGCAGCATACAATCCAGCATGGAATCCTGTCATGTCAAACCTGGAGCACTGAATCCTTCGTTAAGGTACTGAATGAGTTTGGGCACTCCATTATATGCTGTGCCAGTACTCTGTCAGCTTAGAAGGCATATCCCAAAAAATAGTTTTGCCTATTTCAAGCCAGCTGACTTTATGCATTTCTTCCTCTGCACTGTATGTTGTGAAATGTTAACGAGGATTTTAAGAAGTAGACACTCTGCCCTCTTTGATGTGTTTGCTTGCTTTCTTCATTCCATGTCTCTTTGGCAGTGTGCTGTAAATGTTGATGGAGAGTGTTTGTTGGGGAAGAAATAAGCACACTTCCTTGGAGAAGTGAGAGCTGGAGGTGGAGGCTTCTCTCTTGTGCTCTGATTCCTGCAAATTCTATTGAAAGAGGCCACAGGAGTCCAGAGGCGTCCAGTTCCTCTACTGTGTGCTGCGGTGTGGTCTGGGAGAACCCAGCCCTAGTCTGCAGTATTAGCAGGTAGGGTGCTGTGCCCTTTTGGAGGTCAGGGGATGCAGGCAGCCAGTAGGCGCTTGCTGCAGCTGGAGCCAGAGGTCAGAACTTCAGTCAGCATAAGAGAAAAATGGACGGCACAGTGTGGCTGTTGGCCAGCAGGATCGCACCTACTGGTTGTTTCCCAAGTTAAAGGGTTCAGTCAGTCTTGCAGCCTGCCTGGAGAACAAAGGAGTGAGATGGATTTCATGCTCATTCTCTGAATTGCCCAGTGGCCCTTCTTTCAGCACAGATCTGTGTTTGTGTGCCAGAATAACCTGGGTTTATGTCTGGCACAGGAGATGTGACGACCTGTGGAGGACTGTGACCTGGGCTGCCACCTGGGAGGAGTGGCGAGCTGAGAGCACATCCCCCTGCCCTACAGTCTGCAGATACCCCAGCACTGGGCTGAGGGATGAGAGGGAAGAGAAAGAAGGGACAGGAATGTCCTGAAGGGCTTTCTTCAGCCTGGCTGGATTTGGAGGTGACACTTCATGTGTCAGCTTGGATTAACCTGTTTCAAAGAGCGCCCATCCCAGAGCCTCTGATGCACTCTGAGGACAGTGACCGTGGCATGTGGTGGCTGACATGGATGGGGACAGCGGGAGTGGGGCTGCTTTGTGGTAGGGCTGCTTTGTCCTTTGCTGTGTGTGACTGCATGTAGCCACAAGCATGGAGCTCACCTGCTTTCCCTAGCACATGTTTGTGCCCAGTGTGCCAGTACATCAGCTCTGGTATCGTGTACTTATGCTGTGGATTTTTGCAGCGCTCCTAAGCTGAGCTAGGTTTAAATGGAAATCTTATCTGAGAGCTAAATGGTTAACAGAAAGCCATAGCACCTGTCTGCAGCCCTGCTCCCTCCAATGCTGCTGAGCAGCATTTCATGATGGCAGGGAAATAATTCAGTACAGCCAGGCCCTGCTCTGTGGGAGATGAATGGAGCACAAGTGGAGTGGAGGTCACTTGTGTTAATCTGAAGCAAATAGGATTGTGGGACAAGGGGAAGGGGGTGAACCTCCTTTTATGTACAAATTCTATAGCTCTGAGGCTTAGGAAACACTTTATAGTAAACATTTGCAAAGTAGCCATGCCATTAACCTTCTCTAGCAGGAGAGACAAAGGTTTTCCTGCTTCATTTTGTGCACATCTCACGTTTTGGTACGTATGCAAATCATGCTGGGTGGCAGTGTCTCATACAAATAAGGCTGGGATGCAGAGGCAGCTGTGCAGGAGGGATGGCTTGTGTTTCCCTGCAGCTGCAGCTGGACCTCTAGCATAGTAGGGGCAGAGAGAGCCTGGTGTGTAAGGAGGTGTCAGGGTGAGAGGAGTAAGCAGAAAGCCTCCTGAAATGCTGCACAGTAACAGAAAGCACTCCATCCTATGTTTTTGGTAACCCAGTGAGCAATTCCACTATTCTTCTGTCTGTATCTTAACTTCTCAATGCCTGGAAATATCTGAGCCAGGCGATGGGGAGGTGATGTTTGGGAAGAAGGGATGTTCAGCACCTTTTTGAGATCATACCTAAATGAGTGAGGAAGATGATGCAGCAGTGGAACACAGGCAGGCAGTTCTGTAGGGACATAGGCTGTGTGTTGTAAAGACACTGTGTGGTGCTGCTGGTGTTCCCTGTCCCACAGGCAGGGTGGGGCTGCAAGTCAGTTTCTTTGTGCTGTTTCACATCAGTTACTGGTATGCCTGTATAGCACTGCCCTACTTACAAGCCTTCAGTGTTTCTGATCCCTCTGCAGTGTTTCTTCTGTGAGCAAGCAGGCGTCAGGCACTTGCACTTTCAAGATGAACTCCCCAGTTCTCTCTAGCTTTGACTGAGCTTCAGGTAAGCTGCTGGATGCTCACTGGTGGCACACTGGAAGGTAAAGTCCTTGTAGTAAAGGCTACAAATCCACGGTGTTCCTTGGCTAACACATACCCCAGTATTATCTAATAGTGTCCTCCAGGCAGGAGAAGGGGCTGCGTGGTTACCACTGTCTCTCCATGGGTGCGCACACAGTCTCCCTGCTGTCAGCCTGTGAGCTGTAAGAAGCAGAGTGCAGCTGCAGGGCTCACACATGCCTCGCTGGCTTTGTTCTCTCTCACTCTGTGGTCTTTCTGTCACACCAAGCAGCATGGCTGCATGGGGTGCTGCAGCTGCAGACTGTGCCACGTTTGAGAGCGAATTGCCTCAGAGCCTTCAGTCTGTCCAGGGCTGTTTCCTGCCCAAACCAGGGAAGCTGGGATTTCCACATAGTTTTGAAACTCGGTTCTGGTGGACATATGTGTAAATTCTATTTCTATCTGTTCATTCCTTACCACTGACATGTTTTGGGAAACTCCATCTTCAAAGCAATATGCCATCTGACGGGCCACTGCTCACTCAAGTTTGCTTGTATGGGGATCACCGTTCAGCAGGAAACATGACATTGGTTTGACATGCTTGGCAGACGAGACCGGGAGAAATACATCTGTGAGTTGTTAACTGAGAGTAATGTTTCTTACTTTCAGAGCATACAGATATCTTTTTCCCTTCTCCTCTGCCAAACACTTGGGCATTTCAGCATTGCCTGCACCCAGAGGGGGTCTGACTAGGCAGGGAATGACCTGCGCTGTGCATGTGCTGTTCTGCACTGGGCACCTCCTGCATACTCTGTCTCTGTGGCTTTGCACAGGTGGGCTTGCATCAGTTCTGGCACCTGACCTCTGGCCACCAGAGCTGTGTTGTGAGACACTGGTATTTCACCTTCGTGTGAACTCGGGGGTCAGGAGAAGCCTGGGTTGGTCCTTTCCTTTGGTAGCTGGAAACCCTTTCCCCAGAGCTCTCTTGTTAAGTTTTGTGTAAGGAGGTCAAATCGTTATTTAATCTGATGTTTCCCCTGAGCATATATGTGCCACACTAAAACCTCTGGGTTTCCTGCCCCTTTGCAGGGCAGTTCCCCTCTCTTCATGCTTAGAAACAGTCTCCTGTCGTACAGTTTGAACTTACTTGTGGACAAACTCTACCAATTGGCTACATCATCAAGAAAGAAAGACAAGATGCAAAGGCTGTATTTTAATTAGAACATGATCTAATTAACACACCTGTGAGTACAGCCAGGCTGCACACTGATGTTCTTGCTCATTCCCACACCTTTGAGGATTTGCTGCCAACCTTTGTCTCTCTATGGGAAGAACCTGGAAGCCGGGGGTTCTGTGCTCTGTTTCTGGCAGTGCCATAGATTCACTTGTGACCTTGTGCAAGTCCCTTTGGGTTTCACTTGTGGGGCTTTCATTTGTAGGAGACAGATGAAAATGCTTCCCTTGTTTTTTAGCACTTATTGTGAACCCTAATTAACACTTGGAAAGTGAGGAGCTTTAGGCTGTGGGGTGCTGCAGAGGAATATTGCTGTGGGAATACGATTAATAAATAATAACATAAATGGCACAGGAGTTCCCAAACTACGTATTGCAATGGTTTATTTTTGTGATTTGTTTACTGCATATGGTCTCTATGAGTCAATCTGTATATCTCTATTTTTTATTACTGCTGGAAAAACCCTGGATAGGCTACATGAATATTCTGCCTCCTGAAGTGCTGCCTTGATCGTGCTGTGATCCACCTCAGCTCTCTCTTCAAGATGGAATATCCAGACTTCGAATCCTCTTGTCCAGTCTCTTGTCTGTCTCTGTGCTGTTGGACAAGCACCAGAGTTGACACTGCGGCAGCCCAGTGTTTTGCCCCTTAGCAGAGCTGTGCGGAGGCTTGCTGGGGGGTGAGGGATCCAGGCCTCCTGTTGAGGTGGCTCTCTGGAGGGTGAGCTCTTGCTTTGCACTTCAAGTGTAAGGTTGCTTCCTGTGTTAGGGTAAAGGAGCAAACAGGAGGAGATGACTAAACAGGGAGAGGAGGGAAGGCTGAGAGGCACTCAGAGCTCAGTTTCTGGCGGGTCTCAGGGAAGGTTTATGTCTGACTGTCCTAGGAAATAGGGAGAGATTGCCCTGTATGGTGTTAGTTGCAAGTGTGAAAAGATGTCCAGGACAGTCATGGAAGGAGAACAGAAATTTTGAGCCCCTGTGGCACAGCTCTGCTCTTCCCACAGTGTGTGTCAAGGAGGCTTCTCCATATGAGTGTATTTGGAGTACTTTTGGATGTGTTTCATTCTCCGTGCTCCAGTCCTTTGCTCTTCATCTCCCAGCAGCCTTTGTCTGACAGTCCTGTCAGTTAGATTGGCATGTTCCTGCAGCTGCCAGCTTCTCCCTTTTTGCCAGGCTTCTCTGATAAATTCCCCTTGAGTGTAATTACTGTCCTGATGAGGTTAGGTGCTGCAGGGCTCTCCTTCAGTGGGCTGAGCTTATGAGTCCCCTGGGCTCTGCTGATCTCCTTGCCATTTAGAAGCAGTGGTGTCCAGCAAATGCTTCTGACTTGTGCCTCTTTATTTTGCTGTGCATGCTGTGCAGATCTGAGATCCCCTTGCTGCTCTCTCCTAGGAAAACTAGGTAGATTACCAGTGCTTGTCCCTGCGATGGCCATCATGTACAGTTGTGATAGGCAGCTGTGTGACCTCCCTCATGGCAGAGCTATTCTTTCTGGTGCTCAGCACACTGTGAGAAGTAATCTTAGTCCTGGGGTTCTCTTTGCAGCTGCAGCCCTTAGAAACTGAGGTTCCAAGGGTTCAAACAGTATTTTGGGGAAGGAACCAGAGTGCATATATGTTAGTGGACTTTTTTTTTTCATTTACTTCTTCTTATCCAGGTAGCAGAAGCATCGTGAAGAATCTATTATCTCGTTTCCTTACTGTTATCACCTGGCAGGAGCCAGCATGCCTGCATGTGTGCAGCTGGAGAGCTCTGCACCCCTCCAGGTGGCTCTATGAGGTTAAGTAAGGGAGCATGTGCCAGCAGATGGCATTCCTGAATACACAGCATTGTTTCAGTGTTTCTGTGGGGCCTCAGCCAGTACTTTAGGATGCATGTAGCAAAAAGTGCAACACATTATAGCATTCCCACACTGTGTTCACACCCATGGCTGCAAGCTGTTAGGGGCCAGTAAGCCCAGATAGCAGGGAGCAGCAGGGGCTGTGTGTCAGAAAGGAGGCTGAGGTGCACCTGGGTGTGAGGCCATCCCCGCTCCCTGGGTCTGTTCAGAGCCACTCACCTCCTAGGCGTGCAGGGACCCAGGAGGGAGGTGCAGTAACTCAGGCCCTGCTGCTTCAGCGGTGGCAATTTTGAGTGTGCAGTTTATTGCAGAGACAAAATGGTTTTTGCTTAGAAAATTACAAAGTAGAACAGTCATTACAGGGAGTCCAAAGTACAGCAGGTTATTCTGCAACGCTGACGCATCTGTGGGACTGATGGTGCGTCCCCATTTCCCATGTGCTGATAATATGGATCTCTTCTCTTTTCCTTTGTCTTCTTTATAGGAGTCCTGTGGAGCAGGTGTATGGCAGGCTAACTGCTGCATTGAGCCAGCGTCCCCAGGGGAGGTACGGTGGGATGGGGCAATTTCATCCTGCAGCCTGCCTAGGGTAGACCTTGCTTTCATATTTTTGGAGTCAAAAGAGAGAGGAAAACTCACACTGTGTGAGAGCTCTTTTGGTTTGGGGGTTGCCTTTTTTAACCCCAACCAACAGAACCCTAAAGACCCTGAAGTGCTGTTCCTCCTGACAGCCATTCAGCTCTGCCTGGCATAAAACACGACCAGGGCTCCACTCTGCCAGCATGTGGTCCTGCTGGGAGAGCAGTAACATTCAGCTCCTGTTAGAAGACAAAAATGGCATCACAGGGCCATCTGAGGGCACATTTGCAGCAGTCAAAGTGAAGGCAAGGTATGGGCTCTATTTCTGAGCCAGGAGAGCAATCTGTTTGCAGTCCCTGGGACTTGTCAGCCCAGGAATGATTAGTGAGGCAAAAGAAAAAAGCCACAGAGCTCCTCCTGCCCAGCTATGGTGAGAGATGGAGATAAGGACTGTGCACCCAGGAGATAGCTGGCAGCTGCAGAGCAAAGCCATGCCAGGCCCTCTCACCATTGCAGTTGTCCAGGTGCTGTGTTCACAGCTGTAACTAGCCTGGTGTGCATTCCTGCACCATGTGCTGTTTTGAAGGGAGCATGGCTGCTTTGTAAGATCAGGTGGGATGGCACAAAGGCTGCGTGCCATCAGGTCTCTGAAGTCTGGGTGGAAAAGTGAACACCGAGCTGTAGGCTTGGATAAAGCCACACCACCTGCGTCTTCACATCATCTGTGCTACAGTCTGCAGCCTGGGCTTACTGTGTGTACCCTGCACACGGGGATTGGGTGTAGGGCCTCCTACTGCTGCTCTCCCCCCGATGATGAGGAACACATCTGGCATTTCCTCGCCTCGCTTTTCTGAGACTCTGTGAACTTATGGCATTTCCTGCCCTCTCCATGGGGCAGCAGTTCCTCCTGCTGGGGTGGGCACCCATCACCTCCAGAGCAGAGCTCTCCCTGGGGCTGAGCGAGGTAACTGGCCTGTTTCCCTGGTGTGAACCAACGGCTGTGCAAGGCAGCTAATGAGGAACAGCCAGGGTAGCAACAAGATTAAAAATATGTATGAACAAATGTCTTGTTTTGACTGCAAGGATGCACTGAAGCATAAGAGTCTGGGTCCCGCGGTAAGCCAGAGGCACATTGGATTGGCATTCAGACTGGCTGCTGCAGCACAGGCAGCACGGGAAAAGGGATGGCAGGAGCCTGCTTTACACTGGTGTCATCTGGGGTAATGCCATGCCGTCACCAATTACATTTATCTGTGTGCTGGACTGCAGTGGGGTTACGTGGTGTGAGGAGTGCAACGGGATGCTGATGATCCCAGAGCTCTGCCCCTCAGGATGGCACCTTTTTGTTGTGAAAGTGGTTTGTATGGAGCCTTTATATGCTCACCAGATGTTGAGAGCAGGGAGGTGGATGCTGAGCGTGGTGATCCCATCCTGGCTGGCCCACGGGCACTGGCAGAAGCTAAGAGGGGTTGTCAGTGAAGTGCACAGAGAAAGCAGGTACCCCGGTGAAGCATGTTGCTTTTTGTTTCATGAAAGAATACAGCAAAGGTATTTAATTTTCATTTCTATTTTAAGGGTGATTGTTCTTGGCTGGGTTGGGTCCCTGTAACACTTCACAAAGTGATTTTCAGATAGTTGAAGGCTGTCAGCACGCCCCAGTCATTTTCCTCTCACAAAGATTTTTGGAGGAAGGCTTATCCTTGCACTGCAGGAGCTCGCTCTGGCAGTGAACCCTACCAGCCAGCTGCCCAGGTACTGTCATGGCAGGGAAGGCTGTTTGGTACATTGTCTGCAGGGTGCACACATGGAACCTGCAGGGATGGCTGTCTGCCCTCAGCTCTCTTCACAGATACATTCATTTGCTCATGGAAGGAGCTGGTTTCTCTGTTGTGTGCTGGGTTCATCAGGAACCATACATCTCTGAGCCTGGGATTCCATCTGTACTGAAAGGCAGAAGTACCTCATGGAAGAAGAGAGTTAGTGGAGTAGTTGGTCAACCACATGGGTTTGTAGCCTGTGTTCTCCATGAGAGCCCTCACATCCCCATGATGGAGACTCGATTCCCTTGCCCTGTTGGAGTGTCTCAGCTGCTTGATGCCAGCAGAACTGAGGTAAAGGGCCTCTGACCTGGCACTGCACTGCTAAGCTGTCCCCAGTGGCACTGAAGTCATGTGTTTATCTTGGAAGTCAGTCCTGCCAGCCCCATCCTGTATATTAGCAATTCCAATAAAAATAATAATTGGATTCAGTCCATTGAATTTAACATTTAAATGTCAGCTGGGGATTTCTTCCTGATCCCAGTTCTCGCCTAGGTGACATCAGATTAATAAGCCTGATTGCGTTCTCTGAACGCCTGACTTCCACAGTCACAGATGAGGGCTGAAATGCAGTGCTTTCTGCACAGCTGTACTTTATGGATTTGACTGGAGCTGCTCAAAAGGCCATGCCCGTGATTCCTGAAATACCATTTCTTTTTATATTTGATTTTGATCTGAACTGGATGGAGAGCAAAACTTTCTTAAACTTGCCTTGAATTAAGTGCTCCTGTAGATAGAAGCTAAAATAATACTTTACTGAGTATTTTAATGAAGCTAATCACTGAAGCTGACATTAAAAAGGTCCTCTAGTTCATGACTTATCTCACCCTCTCCCTGTGGACGATTTGGGTTTAAGGTCTCTTGAATGTATCTTTCCATAATCTGATTAAAAATTCTTTCTCTATTCAAACCTGGGAACTCTTGAACTCAGAAAGACATTATTTTTTTTTAGGAAAAAGCTTTACTTTATTTTCCCAGAAAAGTCATACTCTGCTCTGAACTTAAGATGAGAGCTTTCTTCTGAGCTTGTGGCCTTCTGTTTCTTAAGCAGTGCTTGGGACTGTGCTGTGTCAGAACATACTATAAGTTCTTCAATAATGTAATGACTGAATGTGAAAGATAAATCTGTGGAACAAACTTACCTGTGGTGTTTGTATCTGTACACTTGCTTGGCCAGGCTGCCATCCCTGGCAGCTCCTTAGGGAGTTCTTTTCTGTGAATGGGTCTCCCATCTTACTGGCTGTGTCCTGATGTACAGTGTGCTACGAGCATATGGAGGGCTACAGGGGGTAAAGGTGAGGAAGGTGCTGGAAGGGTTCAGACAGGTGAGAAGCGGGAATGAGTATTGTCCCCTAAAGAGGTAACTACAGTGAGGGTGTGGAAGCAAGGCTGTGTTTCAAGATCCAGTAGTTCCTCTGCGTATACCTGGGTCTGTTTCTGGCACATTCTGCATCTACTGTTGTGATGCGGTCAGTCTCGCTAAGTCCTTTTTCCAGAACTGGTTCCTGGAATCTTTTTGGAAGTGTCTCACTAAATTGAGTTTCAGAGGAATCTTTTCCTAGTTGCTGCAAATTGTTTCTATCACACAAACACTCCCTGTCCTGCTGTTCTAGCTGGTATTCTGTACAGCAGAGAAAAGAGGAGCGCTTCAGCTGGTTCAGCCGATGCCTGTCTGCTGGAGCCTGGAGCCACTGCTTCTTTAACTCAATGTCAAATACTTTGCCTGGTCAGCAGCTGGAGAGTTTCTTGCATTTTAACACTGCAGGTCACAACTGTGGGAAGCTTGGGAAATGTATTCTCTAAGTTAAGGCACACATTCTCCAGCATGCTTGGCCTAATTTTGAGGCTTCAGACTAACAACCTGATATGAAAGCGCTCCAGACAGCACAGGCAACCTTGTCTTCCAGCTGTTGGAGGACAGTGCCTTGAGCAGCATAGTCATAAAATCTGGCTATCATGGAATGTTTTTCAGGCAATGGAGTCTTTGTTTGTGGAGCGGGAACCATGTAAACATGTCTCTCATCTCCAGGACCTCTGAGCTGATGTTATCTGAATACCTGGAGTACCTTTGCCTTGCAACATGTTGGTAATCAGGTGTTTATTCTCACAAGCTGTCGTGCAGTGCCCCATGTTTGCTGTTCATAGCACCTTTGTTCAGATCCACTCGTGGTGGAGCTCCATTGCCATCAGAGCAGCGAAATCAGAGCTCAGTGACACTATTATGACTATAGACACACTGCTCCTTTTCTCTTTCTGAGGCATAGCTGAAGAGCAGTGGGCAAAAGAGAAACTAAGTAATTGGTTTTGGCCCTGATTTTCATTGGTATTAAATAGCAGCGACTCTACCAACTGTATGAGAACAAACCATGGGTGAACGTGCCCAAAATCAGGTCTGTGTGCTCTTCTGTTGAGGGTCTGAGCCAACACTGATGTCTTATTTTGAGCTAAGGAAGATATATAAGGAACCACTATAACCATAATATCACCAGCAACAACTCTGTATTGTGCTCCTAGAAAAATGAATCTTAATCTTCAGCAGGCACTGACCTAGTATGAGATTAGTTCTCAGATGCATAACATTTGTAGGAAAAGTAGATCTTTGAAAGAGCTGAATGAGCAGGAGAAGCCATTTTGGAAACAAGGATCTGGTTTCATTTGTGGGGACAGGAAAAAGAACCATCAGAATGAAAGCAGCCCAAGCTGCTTGGAAGGAGTAATTCAGACACTCCTATGTGGAGACTCCGGCAGGGAACTCAGGGTCTAGGATTTCTTAGGGATGCAAACCAATGCAAGCTTCTATGCTGGAGGTAAGCTGACCCCTGAAAGTAGCCCACAGTGTCCCCTCCTGAGCCTGCCTGTGTGTGTCCCAGCAGGCACAAGAACCTGTACTATTCCTATGGGGAAAAATAGATGCCCCCTGTGTGGGAGGCTGGGAGGTGTCTGAATGCAAACCAGGTGGGATTGGACTAGAAGGATCCCTTAAAAACTCAGAAGTCCCTGGCTCTGCAGGAGGCTGCAGTGTGTCCTGTTTACAAGCTGCATTAAGGTAGGGCTGGGTACATTGAGGCTGCCGGTCCTGCTGCTCCTGTTGGAAGGCAGTTTAAATTGCAGTTTGCAGAAAAATGAAAAGGGACCTGAGAGCGACAGCAGGACCTGTGGGAGGCAGTGCTGCCACCCCACTCTGCTTGCTGCCTCAGTTTCACCTCTGCCCAAACTGGCAAAGCAGTGCTGCTGGGCTGCACACCTCAGAGCAGAACAGCTCACTGCGGCTCGGGTGGCCTTTCAGAGCTCCAGCACAAGCAGTGCTGGCTCGTGTTGTCACCCCAGTGTGACACCCTGCTCCTGGCAGATGTTGCCATCCCTTTGTTCCTTCCTACGGCAGGAGCTCAGAGCCTGGCGCCCAGCTGAGTGCTCAGGCGGGTTGTCAGCTCTGGATTTTGTACTGTGTGTGGTAGGAGGGCAGGTTCTCAGCTCTGCTGGTTCCAGGAGGTGGGTTATGTCCCATGTGGTTGTTTGCAATGGTTGTGAGCATCTGGCAACATTTTAATGAGGTATAGAAATGGTATGTTGAGAAATGTATCTGTATCTGTCAGCATGTAGTCATTGATTCATAGTTCATTGGCGTCTGTTAATGTTCTTATTACATATCAGTTAAATCCATGGTTGAAACATTAATTTTGAGTAGGAAAACTATGATTTGAGGCAAAAATATAAACTAAAAGTACAGCTGGTAAGGGACAGGGAGAAGCCCATAGGCAGGGCACGAGGAAAGGGATGTAAAGGAGAGAGCCAAATTTCCTGAGGCATGGAAAAATGCTACTTTTCTGAAAGAGTGGTCAGGCACTGGAATGGGCTGCCCAGGGAGGTGGTGGAGTCACCGACCCTGGAGGTGTTCAAGGAACGGTTGGATTTTGTGTTGAGGGACATGATGTAGTAAGTACGATTGGTGATGGGTGGATGGTTGGACTGGATGATCTTGAACACCTTCCAGTCTCAGTCCCCAGTGAGGACCAGGGGATGTCTGTGTCCCATCTGGGCACTCTGGGAGGGCCTGCAGACAGCCGGGCCACGAGGTACCTGTGACTGAGGTGTCTGGCTGCTGGGCCCTGCCTTGCAGTCCAGGTATGTTGCAGTGTCAGAGGTTCCTGCAGCTGAGCTCACCTGTGGCACAGAGGGGCTCAGGGCAGCCCGTGAGGCCAGTGGGAAGCTCTGTGTGCTGCGGGGCCCTGCTACCTGCCCAGGCCGTGCAGCTCCTGGGCTCCAGCCCTATGCCCAGATCTCAGAGGATCCCCGCGGCTGGGAGCTCTGCTGGCAGCTTGCTGCCCGGTATCTTGTTCTGTGCTGGCTCCTACTAGCCAAGCTCCTTTCAAGGGAGCCAGTGTCTCTTCTCCCTCAGAAGCGCTGAGGGTCCCCAACACTGCTCCATTAGGAGACAGCCTTGTTGTCAGGACAACACGCCGTGCTGAGCTGCCGTGAGGGCTGAGCCTGCCCAGCGCCAGCCCCGGCTCAGCAGATGCTCTCCTGCAGCCAATCGGCGGGCGCTGGCAAACCATGACATCATGGCTGAGCAGGCCCCAGCGTTTAGTCATTAGCTTTCAGCATCCATCCGTGTCCCTTCTCGCCCCAATCAGCCCGACACGGGGCTGCCACCACACAAGGGTAGTGCAGGGATGCTGAGCCATGTGCCTTTGCCAAGTGCACCTGGGATGCCTTGCTATTCTGTGCCATATTCAGTGCAGCGCTGAGCGGGGCTCCTGAGCTCCTGCTCAGCCTCAGCACGTGGCCTCCAGGATCAGGATCCGGCAGCTATTCAAAGGAGTTCCTCTTATTGCTCAAGAACACTTTCCTTATTTCCTGCCCAACCTAGCTCAGTGTGCGTTCTGTAAATGCTGCTGCTCGGCCTCTCCTACTGAGACTTGCACACCCTTTTCCATAGGCAAAGCACCGGTGGTTTTAGGCAGCGTGAGCCAGCAGGACTGTGCTCAGTGCACGAGGCTCTGTTTGGTTGCACATGAAAGGTGAGGGTGCATCGCCTTTGGCTTTGAGCCTTTTCCTGCAGGAAGGGATGCAGAGCTGACACTTTGCTGGGCCGCCTGACCGCATTCTGGGGAGTGCGGCTGCTGATGGGGCTGTGTCATGATGGCAGAGGGGAGCTGAGCTCAGTATACCGGGCACTGGGCACCAGAAGAGCCACGACAGATGGGTGAGGGGCTCGGTGAGCCTCACATGCCAACCCCTAAGGTGTGTGCTATTAGCAGATTGCAGTGATTTTCAGGAAAACCTGTCTCATGGTTGGTGTTTAGCGAGGTGTCTGTAGCTTCCACCAGCTGTAGCTCCTATGCAGGCTGAGGGCAGGGGCCCAGCTCTGCGCTTTCCACTGCTCTGAGCCCTGCAGTCACGTTTCTGTTCTTCCACAAGGAGAACAATGCTGAACCACGCTTCGTGCACTTGATCCTCTGCAGAGCCAGGGCCGAGCTCAGGGTGCGGGGAGCATTTCCTTACAGCGCTTATAGGAACAGCTAACTGTCGGCTTGCGGTGACACTGTTTTAGTTGGGCTCTTTGAGAGGGTTGGGAGCAGCTCGCCGCGGCGCAGCCTTCACACCCATACCGTGGCAGAGATGCGCGGTGCCCCCGCAGCAGAGCGGGGCCACCCGAGGGAGCAGGCAAACCTCACCGCGCCGTCCGTCTTATTTCTTTCCGAAAATAAGAGGCCAGCGTCACGCGGCCCGGACCCATTTCTCCTTTCCAACTGCGTCCCCAGGGGCTCGGGCCGGCAGCGGCGCCGGCAGCCCCGCTCGCTGCGTGCCACCCTTCGCTCCCTTCCCTCCGCGACCCTCCGCGCCGCCGCCTCATGCCCCAGGTTCGCCCCGCGCGCCAAGGGCTCCCCGCAGCCGGGCGGGCGCAGCCAATGGGCGCGCGGCGGGCGGCAGGGTGACGACAGGGCCGGGGCGCGGCGGCACGTCCCGGCGGCGCGCGCGGCGATTGGCGCGCGGC
>NW_024962270.1:11275239-11301916 GCF_019238085.1 Lagopus leucura | reverse complement strand
GGGCAGGTTTAAAATCTTTCTTTGCTTGTGTCTGTCCTTGAGCTGACAGAGTAATTTCTTTTTCTGGATGAAGCTTGCAAAAATCTTGCTTATACATGTGTTAGAGTTGACTGCCATAATCCCAGGCACGTGTCATGTATATAAACAATAACTTTCTTGAGCCTGCCAATGGTTGCATGCATCTTTGATGGTAAGTCAGAAGGAAAAACAGTACAGGAAAGAGAAAGAGGGATGTTTACGTGCTCTTTGCAGATTCCCTTTGGTCTGTCATGAAGGTAGGAGCCTGCAAACTTTGTTCTCTATGCTTAGCTATTCTTCCAAGCAAGTACTCATGTTCTGTTAGAATGTGACTAAGAAAACTAGGGAGCAATATAACTTGTTGAAGTTGATAATGTGGAAAATTGCACTGGACAGCTTCCCAGCAGATCGCTTCAGCATATCTGTGTCAGATGCCTTGTGCTTTAACTGAGTGGCACCACATTCATAACTGCTTGGGGATCACTCTTGGTTTCTGTGAGGCTCACTGATGTTCGCCTGGCCCAGCTTACGTGTCAAATGGAATCAAAGCTGCAAGGACCACAGCTGGATGCAGTGGCTGAAGGTGGCAGTTGTGAACGTGGGTCAGAAGAGCCAGCAGCCACATGCACACTTGAGTCACAATGCTCTAAGGGAGGAAGTGTACAGACTGAGAACATGAGTATTATTTGTGTGCCACCTCTCCTCTATTTCCTTCAATCCTTTCAGAGGCTTGAAACAGCTTGTTTTCTGAGGAGAGACATGTAAAAGATCTTTTAAAAGTCCTGTTCTTTCTAATCTCTGTGACTGAGTGTTGTTTCTTTATTTGCCTCTTTCTATGCTCAGTGACTGCTAACCAAGATTGTGTAACTGGCTCAGATAAAGTGCTTGAGGTACTCATTTTTCTGCCCTTTGAACTGCCTGTTTACAGCAACATTTAGAATCTTTAAGCCTGGGCTGGACAGAGTTATCCTCCACTTTGTGCTTAGCCTAGAGCTGTGGCCAGACATCTCAAGTCAACGCTTGCATCAAGGGCTACCAGTTGTCACAGGCTGACATACACTATTGAAAACATGGGTGAATAGTGGCAGCTGGTTGTTTTTTGAAGTCAGATACTTTTGCTGCTGAATATTCTGTGTTTCATTTGATATCTTAGTCTGTTGTTGTGCTGGACAGATACAGGTACTGCTTCTATCCCCACTGAAGTTGGTGAGAATTTGGTTGGTGGATTCCTTAGCAGCAGCACCTTGCTGCTTTAATAAGCAAGTACTGATACAGCCCTAGGTACTGAGGTTGGTCCCTAGAGGTGTTGCATGGCCAAGGAAGCAGGTGGACAGTAGGGAGCCTTCTTGTTCTTTTGCTCCATCATGCAAAGCTTTTCATGGCAGAAGTGAGTCAGCACAGAAAATTTGAAGCATGCAATTCTCTTACATCCGTATCTGCTGAGATTTTTTACCTTTGAGCTAAAGATGCACAGAGGCAATTGCTTTTTGTCACACTGTTTATATTAGTGTTAAATAATGCTGCTAAATCAGTCTGTAGAACAGCAACAAGAAAAAAGCCTCTCAGCTCTTCAGGCGTGACGCTCGCAAGCTGCTGCCATCTGCTGAAGCAGGAGAGCTGCTCAAGGTGGGAACCAGTAGCAAAGCACTGTGTAGCCCTTGGTGAAAAGAGCACCACCTTCCTAAGTGAGGCCAAATTCACACTGGGAGCTGCTCTGGTGTACTGGTGCTGCATCTGCACTGCAGATGCTATGCATACAGACATACATTTTAGGAAGATCTGCAAAAGAATTCTGCAACTCTTGACTGGATCAGGATGTAACAAACTCTGAACTCCAGTTTAGTCTGAAGCAACCAGTTTAGATCTAGACTGGTGTCTGCTAGGTTTTTTATTCAGGGTATCCAGACAAAAGTAAACAGAGGAGGAGCCTACATTTTCATTGTTTATCAGAAATGTATCTCATTTGCTGTACATTCCTTTTTTAGGACATGTTATCTGTTTAAAAAAAAAAAAAAGAAAAAAGAAAAGAAAAAAACAACAAAAAAGATAAAAAGCAAAAACAAATGTGTAGTGAAAATCTTCTGTAACTTTGGATTAAGAGGTAATTATGATCTTTTTAAAAAGAGAACTAAGTTATTTACTTTGTAAATGTGCTGATGGCATGGATCCATCTTACTGACCTCAGCATCTTTTTTTTTTTTTTTTTTTTTTTTTTTTAAGATTTTGGGTTTTGTTTCCAATATTAAGTTATTTTAAATTGTGGTTGAAGCAATAGAAAATTGAAATATGGATTGTGCATGACTGTGTCTTGAGTGTAAAAATATTGCAGTTTGAAACTTGGACCTAAAGTATTGCAAATAAAAGTTATAAATACCAGTGGAGAGTGTGAACTGCAGCCTTTCCTACGCTCTGTTGATACTTTCTGACAAAAAATGTCAGGGATGGATAAAGATTACCAACCTCAATCATCTGCCCTTAGAAAGACTTCATCTGTTTGTCTGTGTGAAAAACTTCCAACTTTCACCTGTGCCACCAGAACATCATGTTATGAAGCAGGATTTACTTGTCTAAGCCTGTACTTACCCTCTCCTGCTAGAGCTTCTTGTGTCTGCAGCAGCTAACAGACTCTTTGCTGCTCTGGTCTGGATAAACGCACTGAGTGCTGCAACTTCTCAATGTGTTGTATGTCTGTTTGCTCTGTATTTATTAAAAAACAAACAAAACAAAACAAAACATCCCCTCCTCATGACTGTGGTGAGTTACAGAGATGGCAGTAGTGATTGTCGGCCCCTACGAGAACCTCGTTAGTCTTTTAAACTGCTTTATAAGCTCTTATACAGCTGCTCACATAAAGCTGTGATAAGATCACCTGGCCAAGTGCTCAAAAGTTAAGCAACACCAAAATTAGATGTATATGGGCCACTATGGAAACACCACTCCTGTACCTGCTGTACTGTGCAGGGCTGTACTGCATCCAGTAAATGCTCTGTCTCAGAGGGTCTTTTTGCTAGCAGTGGAGAAAGGTGAGAGGGGCAGGCTCCAGACATGGGCACACTCCCCCAGACCTCAGCCTGGCTTCCCAGTGTCACCAACTTGTGTATAACTCACATCAATACATTGATCCTAGCTACCTGTTGCCACCAGGTCTGTGAAGGTGTGTCCCAGCTCTGCTGAGTCTGCACTTACCTCCAGGCCCTCAAAGGTCTCCAGGTTTCTGGTCTCCAGAAACATTCAGCAAGCACCCATGGCAGTGGGTGCCATTTTTCCACAGGAGGAAATTCAATAACACACCTTTGCTTTATCTGCATTTCCATGTCAGACGCCATGCTGTCAGACTGCCCCTCTGCTGCCATCTGTCACATAGCAACAATATAACAGGATACTGGTGGGAAGGTTCAGCCTTTACGGCTGTACTGCCAACATCTGCCTCTGACATTGCAGACCAGCATCACAAAATAGGAGGTATTGCTTTTGGAGCACTGTGTGTGTGTGTATAAATAAATAAAATACATGATATACTAGTTTTATAAATGCTCTGTATGTTATACAGTATATTTTCTATATATTGTACAAATGTGTACAGAAACCATTATGTTGCTGTGTAATACCCGTTTACAGAATCACAGAATCACCAAGGTTGGAAAAGACCTACAAGATCATCCAGTCCAACCCATCACCAATAGCTCTCACTACACCATGTCCCTCAACACAACGTCCAAACGTTCCCTGAACACCTCCAGCGTTGGTGACTCCACCAACCCCCCCTGGGCAGCCCATTCCAGTGCCTGACCGCTCTTTCAGAGAAGTAGTATTTCCTAATGTCCAGCCTAAATCTCCCCTGGTGCAGCTTGAAGCCATTCCCTCTAGTTCTATCACCAGTTACACGAGAGAAGAAGCCGACCCCCAGCTCACTACAACCTCCCTTCAGGTAGTTATAAGAGCAATGAGGTCTCCCCTGAGCCTCCTCCAGATTGAACAATCCCAGCTCCTTCAGCTGCTCCTTATAAGCCCTGTGCTCCAGACCCCTCACCAGTTTTGTTCCCCTTCTTTGAACCCGCTCCAGGGCCTCAATGTTTTTCTTGCAGTGAGGGGCCCAAAACTGGACACAGTACTCGAGATGAGGCTTCACCAGAGCTCAGTACAGGGGGACAATCACTGCCCTGTTCCTGCTGGCAACACCGTTCCTGATGCCAGGATGCCAATGGCCTTCTTGGCCACCTGGGCACACCGCTGGCTCATGTTCAGCCCAGCATCAATCGACACCCCCAGGTCCATTTCCTCTATGCAGTCTTCCAGCCTCTCTGCCCCAAGCCTGTAGCGTTGCCTGGCGTTGTTGTGGCCATAGTACAGGACCCAGCATTTGGCCTTATTGAACCTCATCCCATTGGCTTCAGCCCAGCCATCCAGCCTGTCCAGATCCCTCTGCAGGCCTTGCTACCCCCAGGCAGATCCACACTTCCAGCCAACTTGGTGTCATCTGCGAACTTGCTGAGGGTGCACTCAATGCCCTCATCCAGGTCATCAATAAAGATACTGAAGCGGACAGGCCCCAGCACCAACCTCTGGGGAACACCACTGGTGACTGTCAGCAGCTGGATTTAACTGCATTCACCACCACTCTTTGAGCCCTCCAGCCAGCTCCTCATCCAGCCAAGAATGCACCTGCCCAAGCCACGGGCTGCCAGCTTCTGCAGGATAATACTGTAGTTCCCTGAATCCTCCTTACAACTCTTCTTGTAGATGGGAGTCACATTGGCAAGCCTTTAGCCTTCTGGGACCTCACCAGTCAACAAGGAACGCTGATAGATAATGGAAATGCCCATCACCTCCACCAGTTCCCTCAGCACTCTCGGGCAAATCTCATCCAGCCCTATGCACTTGGAGCAGTCCAGTTTCCATCATACATGTATGTTTATGTATATATATATATATATATATATATACACACATACACACACACACACATACAGATACACACAACTATAAATCACTGTATTTTGTGCATGTAATTAGATAGAACATAAATGCATATAAATTGCTAAAAAGATGCCTATAATGTGTTTGCGCAACTGTGTATTTACACAGATGTATGAAGAGTGCATTTCTATATATACCCAATATATTTGAAGGTATCGAGCATATGCTATAGAGTCATATGCATAAATTATCATATATAGCATCCATATATACCACCCTCTCTCTGCAAAACGCTCCCTCTCTAGCCAACTACATATAATATAGTATTTAGCTTATACATTGTGTATATAAAGTCCCTTCTATAAATATGAATCACACTGTTTATACATATTTATAGTACATGATCTATAATATAAACTATATACTATACATACTTTATGTATGTGTATATATATGTACATGTACACTCACACAGAGCACCTCTCTGCTTATACACACACAACACACATACATATACAGAAGTGTCCTCTTTCTCATACAGAGTCAAAGAATCATTCAGGCTGGAAAAGACCTCTGAGATCACTGAGTCCCAGTGCCTGCCTATCCTGACGTGCCACTAACCACATCCCTCAGTGCCATGCTGACCCTTTTCTTGAACACCTCCTCGCATGCTGACCCCACCACCTCCCTGCACAGCCTGTGCCAGTGCAGCACCACTCTTTCCAAGAAACTTTTTCCTAAAGCATGAACCTCCCTCAGTGCAAATTACTATATGTATATATTTTATATATGTATCTGCACACACATACGCACACACAGATACCTACAGTGTAAGCATGTGTAGAGCTATGTATACATACACAACTACACATACATACACATACATACCATCCTCAATCCATCATGTATACGGGCATTTACGTAAAGAGCCGTATGCAGGCACATATGTAAAAGATACACAGGATGAGATCTGAGACAAAAACCTAACGCTGTGTATTATCTATGTATACCTACATATGTCAGTCACGCAAGAGATGCTGAAATGCACTCTGTGTACGTTACATAGGACACAGCGTATGTATTTGTGTCTATGGGTACATACGTACATACGTTTAGAAAAACACAAATGCAGACTCATCACTCCCTCTCTAGTCATCTATGTGGAGTTCTAGCATGTATTTTATATATGTATATTGGTGCCTACACACACAAACAGTGGTTTTAATGTATATAAGAATATATATTGATATAATCTATATGTAATAAAAATACAGGGGGAGATAGTGAGTGTTCCATCACTAACACACTCACTAGCCATCCAACTTTTTTAAATATAGGTGAGCATGTACATATATTTTTAAGCTTTTAAAAACATACATACACACACAGGCATACAGCTCCTTACATAACTTTATAACACTGCTGTCTACATTAACAGACATCTACATAGACACAGACCTCACACAACTACAAACTCTCTCTATATACTGAACGTCTATAAGTGCACATGTACACACACGTACATACGACCAGGAGCTCTGCACGCGTGTTCTCACCTGAGTCGCACCCACCAAACGCGCCATGAAGTCCCCAGGCGCCACGTGCCAGGCCGACAGGTAAGATGGCGGCCGCAGCGCCGCCTGCGGGGGACGGCGCGGAATGGCGGCACGCGGGAGCCCCTCACCACAGCCTGAGGCGATCCGCGCGCGGCTCGAGCGCCGCCATGCGGCCGCGCGCCCAAGACGGAGCTGCGGGCGGTAAGGGCGCGGAGCAGCTGCGCGGGGAACAGAGACGTGCGGGGATCTGCGCGTCTTTCTCTCCCCCCGCCCCCAAACTGACTGAGGGCGGTTAGGGTCACGCCGAAGTGATTTTTCTTTTATCTGAAACAAGAATGTTTCATTGCAGAAATTATTCAAGGGGGTTATATTTTGTTAGCCTTTTATTTAGGTTGCTTCGTATTGAAAAAATAAAGGTTGAAATTTGAAATAAAATATTTTTCAGACTTGTTTTAATGTGGGGATTTGCGGGGGACCGAAGCCGGCACACACACCCAGGCAGTTACCGTGAAACGGAACATTTTCCCACAAGGTATGGCTGAACGCTGACAAACAGCGCCGGGCTCTGGTAGCGTTTGAGCAGGGAAAGCCGCCTGGCCCAGCTGGGTGCTGTCTGCCAGGAACCCTCTTTGGGCTGTGCTCTGACCCCAATCAATCAGCCAGATCAGCCAACCCCTCTTTACTGCACCCATCTCAGAAGAAAGAGTTCTGCAAAATTGTCTGAAAAGGGGATTATGCAACAAAACCAACTCTGCTCTCCCCAGGTGCTGCTGCCTGCGATCCTCAACAGCTCTGCAGCCCTGCTGCTCTGCCTGTGCAGGCAAGGTGTGTCTGATGGGCTGCTAGGAGGCAGAGCTATAGTGAATAAAATAGTGCATGAGGAAAAGTAACATAAACAGGTCAGCCCAGACTGAGTGGCAGCTCGCTGTGTGTCTGAGCTCTGGTCTGTATAAGTTGCATGATTTTTTAAAAGAAATGCACCTTACAGTCATATCTGAGAGTAAGCAACTCTAAAGCCATGAGTTTACAAAGAAGTTATACTTGCCTCTGGGTGCAGCTCCCATCTGACAAATGCTCTGTGTGCAAAATGGCTTGAGCCCAAGCTATTTAAAAAATAGTTGGATTTAGGTACTTGGTACAGCAGCTAAGCTGATGGCAGCATAACATCCTTCATAGCTTTATATTCCAGCCTTAACATGTCAGACAAATCTTTTTCCTCCCACAGCATTGATCCTTTTGGATGCCCCAAGCAGACTTACTTACAAACCTTTTTTGAAAACATTAACTCCACCAAGGGCCATTTTATAAGTTATAAACATTGCACAAAATGGCTGAAGTAGTTATGAGGTACACAGAAATAGAAGCTTCCTGGCCGTACAGAAGGCAGAATAGTAAGCCTTTAGCTTCACTTTCAAGACCATAATTTGCAACCATACAAAATCTATTTCTGAGATGTCTGACACAGTAAGCCTCTTTTACACTGCCAGAATCACTGCATAGCTTGACAACTTGAAATGTCTGCTATGAAGGAGCCCTACTGACAGGCTATATGCAGAAGTTAAAAGGAAGTTTGTACAAGGAACCTTGCTGTAAGGAAAATACGAACAATACTTGACCTCCATCATACCCAAGTTAAAGTTTCTCAAAGATGTGAGCTCTATCAGCAATAAACCAATGCAAAATTTCCAAGGAAAAAACCTGGTACCTGCTATGCCATGGCATCTTTGTTTTACAGACCCATTCCTGTCATAAACTAATTTTCTCCTCTTTCATTCTGGTGTTGCTCATCACACCTAATGAGGCAAAGGGAGCATTCTTTCATTCTAGCATAAAGTAGATTAATCAAAACCTCCTTAGGGAGGTGGCTTCCATAATTGAGTTTGTCCTCCAGGCAAAGCCACAGCTGAACTGTGAGATGCCCATCTCTTGGCCAAAGATATCAACTTGTGAATCAGCTTGGGGTGGACAACAGGAAAATACAACGAGAGCCTTTATGCAGGGAAAGCTATCACTCCAAGACCTGCCCCTCTATTTTAATGTTGCCATGGCACGTCTGGTCTTAAGTCCTATTACTGAAATCCTTGAGTAACAATGCTTTAGCCAACGAACAGAAATATCTTTATCAATAAGAGTGAAATTAATTTAAAAAAATCAGTATTAGGGAAAAAAATTCCAATCAAAGCTCAAAAAACTCCCCCTCCCAAGGGGAGTCTAGCAGTGAACAAGGACATCAGGCATGTGAGTCCATCTTGTCCTTGCCAGCATGCCAGCCTGCTGGCACGCGGCTGTGGAGATACAGCTATTCCCACCTGCCTGCTGGGAACGTGCAATGATCTGTGAGAACAGTCATGTCTGCTTCCAGCTTACATGTCACGAGCTACTGAAGGATGCTGCTGGGGGAGATGGCTATGAGCTCATGTCTTAATGAGCTCATCTGCTGACAGTTAGCTTGGCACCTTTTCTACTGCTTGCTGTATGATGAACATATATATATATATGCATTTTTTTTTTCCCTTTAAAAGCCTCCCCTCCCCATTATCCAAAATAATGGAGAGTTTTAGAGAGCTTTTTCTTTTTAAAGCAATTGTGAGTATGTACATGAAACCTTTGCTTACAAGTCATTCACACAGAAAGCACAGACAAGCCCTCCTGCTGCGAGGTGACAGCTCTGTCTGGCTCTGCAGGGCTTTGGTATTCATAGCTCTACGAGGTCATCACTGGAAAAAACCTTGACGGTGATGTGACCTGGCACCTCCTCGGCTTCTTGGCTGCCCCTCCCTCGAAGTTGCAGAGTCTGCTGTTCTCTGGGGTCACTGGGTGAAGCTGCCAGCAGCGCCTGTCCAAGGAACTGGTCACACAAGATGTTGCTGTTCCAGACCTAGAGACAAAGGGACAGAAATAACCCCAGCTGAAGCACTGCTTCTCTTTCACACTCTACTCAAAAAGGTTGTGCTGGAGGAGGGTCATTCCTATTAACCCCTCAGAAGAGCAGTGAGGAGGGGGCATACATCTAAATTTAGCTAATTGTCTAGCAAGCAAGTGGGAGATTCTGGATTTGCATGCTCATTTACATATGTTATGCAAATAAGGAGCTAAATGCAGCTTTTTACTTTCTAGGTCAAAGCCTGCCTAGAAGAGGAATGAAAATTAGCAGTTTGAGTTTATCAGCAGTAAAAACCTACGTGCAGTCAGCTTGTTTGTGCCACTCTGCCGGCTTGCGCTCACCTCCTGCTCTCTAGCAGTGCTTTTCCTGTGACTGTTAGAGCCAGATCCCCTCTGCTCAGAGTGCTCCCTAAGTAACAGCAGTTGCTGTTCAATGGAAAAGATCTGGGCTAGAGAATCAGAATTAGTGGAGCAGCTGAACAGTGTCAAGCATAGCCCAGTAAGGGAAGCAGTTCTTGCACTTGTCTTGTTTTTTCTATCCCCTGTCCTTGGCAGCTCACTCAATGTGGTTTACCTTACCTGGACAATGATGGGACTGTCGATGTTTTTCCTGTAGAAGATGACTTGTGTGTCGAAAGTCGCCCTGGTAGTATTGTGTTGTACAGGGGAGCGCACCTTTTGGTTCTCACACTTGATGAGCACATAGGGATCTGCTCCTGAAACACAGCCGTTAGATCACAGAATAGTAGCTGAGACCTGCCCAGAAACCCAGCAGGAGCCATGTCCTCCTTTGCCTGGCAGCACAACTGCTAGTGCCATGGGAACAGGGCACCAGAGTACACCACATCCACTGCTAGCTCCCTGTAACAGACAGAAGTGAAATACCTCATTCTTGGTGAGTAACAACCGAATGCTCAGAACTAGAAGTTGAACACCGTTTGCCTTGAAACCAGCCAACTCTTTGACTGGGATTGTCATCTTCCCATATCTTTCCTGTACACATCCTCATTTAACACAGTCTTCCAAGTGAAACACTACACTTCCCAGCACTGCTCAAGACACGAGAGACAAAATGCATCCATGTGTATGTAATCTGATATGTGGTTCAGGGCTACAGGGCAAAAATGGAAGGTTAAAGCTGTTCATCCTCCACAGTTCACTGAACACATATCTCAGTGCCCAGCTTTACAGTGCCTAGGTTGAAAATGCTGTCTACCACATTCTGATATGAGTTGTATATTAGTTTTAGGAGGTAATTTTCATGAAGCAGTTTCCCTTGTACAAAACAAAACATTGTCAAAACACACAAGAGCATGCTGCTTTCAACAAAATTTTCTGTAGGAAGCTGTAAAAGCAAGTCCTCCGCAGTTCCTGATTTCATTCCCGTGAATCTGATAGAATTTCTTTGGTTCTATTATTTTGATCTCTGTTATTTTAAAGTTTAAATTATTGTCATATAATTCTTCCCAATTAATAACTTACATTACACTTTAATCATACATAACCCACGGAGATGATCAACATTTCAGAAATAGGTTACGGTTCCTACATTTCACATTTTCACTTTGATATAAACATTGGTATTTTCTTTTCATTCCAGTAGGGAGCAAGAATTGCTTTGAGGAAAAAAAAAAAAAAAGAAAAAAATCTGTCTTTATCCTGGAATGGGACAGACCACTCCACTTTACTTTTAATTAAAAGCAAGTGCTACATTTTCCTGTATTTCAATGCAAGTATTTCTATCCATTCTTAGTGTTAATTGCAGCATATCTATTTTTTCAGCCCCTTCTACTTTTGCAACACATATTTTAAATAAGCCCACTGAATGTGCATAAGTGTAATTCAGATACACGATCATTTCTTACGCACATTTTGACCATCTACCTGAAAGAGCCACTACTCGAATGACAGTCATAAGGCAGCAACATTTTAGGGCAGCTTTCACTTTTAAATAATTCATACCCAGCTTAGTTTTCCTCAAACATATCACTCAAACACCTCACACAAACAAACCACATAGCTGCTACATCCAAAACAGAAGGAATTCCTTACACTGATGAGAAAGAAAGATTTTTCCGTATGCTGCACTGCGATTACATCTGGCCAGACATGTAGCAGCCCGTTACCCTGACAACACATCACACTTTCTACAGCAGGTACCAATGTATTGGCTTCTCTGGGAGGCAATTACTCTCTGTGTCACTGAAGGTGTGGATTTAGCTCTGGGGCACGAGGCAGCACCATGCTATGTACTAGTGATGGAAGGGCTCCACCATTCACTGAGAGATTTGGAAAATGAACCTGAATAAGATGGGGTCTTGCATGAAACAGCCATAGGCTACAAGCAAAGCAACATCTGATCATTAACTGAAATCAAGAGATACAGGGCATAAGAGGTGGTGGGGAAAGAACATAGAAATTTAAGAGTTAACAGGCGAATTTGCTGGATTGCAGAACTGTTAATGAAGGGACTAGCTAAGTCAATGGAAAAGGAAAGTTAACATTTAAAAGAAACATTAAAATTATCAGAATCAGATAGAAAAAAAAATAGGAAGGCAGAAGACAGACATTAAAAGTAATTGCACAGCATGACCTCACGATTGCATTACTGAACTGCCATTTATATCATAGAATGGGACAGGGCTGCCCCCAGCCAAATCAGGCTGGCCTTGAACACCTTGAGGGATGGGGCAGGAAGAATGGCTTTAAGTCTAGAAGAAAAGAAAGAACTGGGAGAGCTGCATATGTGGAATGAAACTAGAAATGTTCTCAGCTACCACGGGCCCGGGTGTCTGCAGCACTAGCCTGGTTTATGTGCAGTACAGTGACAATGCAGAAAGGGCTACTAATGTGGAAAAGAAAATATCCTAGCATTCACTACAAGCTGGGAAGGAGAACAACTTCAGCTTCTATTCTGGTAGTGGAAGAGGTTCAGTTCTCAATCATATATATGATTCAAGCTTTCCTGTGCTTTGCCTGGATATTTATCAGCTGTTTTTGCCCTCTCCTTCCATTTCTTGATCTACTCCCAGGGCATCTGCCATTAAAGGCACCAGATACGCTCCTTACCAGGGATATTGTATATCATATACCTAGTTTAGAAAGGAAATGGTGAAAGGCCATTAAACATGTGAATTCAGCATGGAATTCCAGTGGAAGGGCTTAAGTAAAGATGACTTTTTCCAGAAGATGAGCTGTTAAGAAAAGAGTGCGATAGACAGTAGGGAGAGCAGTTTTTAAAACAGACTTGGGAATGACAGGCAGACTGAAATCCAAGCACACAGCACTTCCCCATCTTCTTGCAAACTGCCACTTTACTTGGCTCCCAAATAGCTGGATCAGCTTCAGCACAAGCTAACTCAGAGTGAGGTACTTCCAAGAGAAGCAGCCAATATATGTTCAGAACTAGATTCATCTGCTAATCTAGCAGCAAACCATCCATTACTTTTTCCTGACAGGACAATGGATTAAAGACAGCAGCAAGGAAGAGCTTTTAAATAAACATTTATAACAGAGATTAAACAACCTTCTTCTGTCGGGGGACAGGGTTCTGATGACAAGCAGCTTATGAGCCAGGCTGGGAGTGCACTTGCTATGCAGTCTTCATTCTCTTCCAGTTTTGCTTAAGAAGTTTCTCAGAAATTTGTGCTAAGCCCAACTCTCATATGACAGCGAGGGGCTGATGAGATGAATAGCACATTCAAATCTAAAATCACTCTAAGCAAGATGTATCAAAAAAAAGGTACCTCTGTACAGAGTCCTCTTAGTTTCCACATCCCCTTACACCAGTTCAGAGTATAGAGATACTCTGATGTTTTCAGGACGCAATTTGTCACAGAGAAGTAATAAAATGCCTCAGTTCTCAGAAGCTTCAGAAAGAATAATATAATCCCTCATGATCATCCAGTTCTGCATTCTCTGTCTGCTAAAGGATGGTAGTGATGCTTTACTCAAACCAGGCAGGCAAACTGGCTAAGGGATATATAGCTAACTGATGACAGAGACTCAGCAGAAGGAAATAGCAGAGCTGAGATGCAAATACACAGGTAGACGAAGAAGTCCGGAAACCCATGTAAAATGCAATGGAATAATCAGACACAGCAGCTCACATGGAAACAAGTTACCATCAATATCTGCACCAAAAAATGAGTAACAGTAACGTGTGCTCTCTTAGCAGCATACACAGTCACTTAATCTACCTGCTTCCTATGCGAGTAAACATTGTTTGTGTCTAACCTGAAGGGAAACTTCTACTTGTCTCTCCATATGGAAACTGCCATGTGGCATTTTGTGTCAGCTCACAGTATTGATTATACAAGAGGTTGCTGCTGACTCTTAATTCTGGTTCACACTAGGAAATGGAAGTACTCCGGGAGTGGTGGGCAAGACTTACTTTGGTAACTACCCATGTGGCTGAGGTCTAAACTCAATTCTGGGACATATGATTTGACATCCTCAAGCAGACACCTCTTTTTTGATTGGTTGGCTGCTATTTCTCCTTGAAATATGGGAAACAGAACAGACATGGATCTAGAGAAGCTACAGAGAGATGGAAGATGCTGAATAGATGAGAGATGACAGTTTCTTCTGCACAATATTAGAAAACAATCTCAGAATACATTAACTCATTACTTTTTAGTGTATATTTACAATTCACATGTGCACCGTGTTTCAAGGAATTTCTGTATTCAAATATTATAATGTACAAAAAAAAGATCCCAACCCAAAGGTGAGAAACGTGTGCCATGTCCTACTTTTTGTCTTACTAAAAATGGAATCCAGTATCAATCAGAAACTTTGCAGACTTCCCCACAAGACACCCTCAGAAGGCAGGATGCACTTGTTGATGTTATACTTGTCACTGCACAGCTTAGTTTTAATGTATAGCACAAATGTGCATGTTTGACTTAATGATTTTTTATTTATGCTCTTGATCTACTCCATTTCTCTAAAGCTGCCATAATATGTGACAACTATAAGATAATCTATGAACGTATCCTGTGAGTTAGAGAATCTTAAAGGAAAAACAATGCTGATAAAGAAAGATTCAAATAGATTTTCACAGCAGAATTCAAGGTAACAGGGAATGCTGATGGAAAGAATGATTTCAAGCCTTCCTTCAGTGCCCTACCTATGAATGGTACTGCAGGCTGATTTGGTGCTGCAGGCTGAAAAGGGACAAAAGGCTTTTGCCAAAATCTTTGTGTTGACACAAAAGGAAAATATTTTTTACATTTTTGGTGACATTTTATTCAAAGGCAAACAATAAGACTCATTTAGGCTTTTGTGTTCAGATTTTGCTTATGTTTAAACAAATTCTGTGAGCCCATTTCCTATATACAGTTCTTCCCACAATAGTGTACATTTTCACTTTTGTCGGGGTAGTTACGAGCCCAGTTCTGGGTGCTGAAATCAAAATGGCAGGTATTTCTGCTCAACCTGGATATGTGTGGTAGCACTGGGTCCTAGCAGTATTTTGGGCTGTACTATGGAGTATCTATTACACATCAGTTTTATGTTCCATTTGTATATTCCTGAGGCCTGTGTCACAATGCACCAACTGACAATACTCTCTGAGCTGAAGCGTGCTCTTTGGCAGCTGCAGGCAATTGTTTTTAATGATCTTATCAAGATTGTAATTGTGCTAAGGATTGTGAAATGCTAAGGGTGGAGAATTGGCTTTCTATTTTATTGCAGGGAATGTTATAGAAAAATGTCTAAGGAATTTTAAATGGAGGGAAAAAAGCCTTAAAGATGGAAATGTCCTCCACGGGGCAAGCACAAGAACATACTCCCTCTTTTCAAAGAACTGCTTTGCTATTTCTGTCACTTGTAGCCCCCTCATTTATCTCATCCACGCATCCTGCCTTTCTGAGAACATGGAGCCATACTGCTTATTTGACCAAGGTGTCTGTAGCTCATCTTTTTCAAGAGAAGTAACAAGTCAAATGAACTGAAGCAATGCCATACGTTTCTTCCCTTCAGCATTCATATCCCCTGAAGAGACAACCAGAGTTAACAGAAAGGGACTTGCACAGTAAAAAGTAGATTTACCCACTGCTCAATGGGCACAAGGACCAACTATGAAAAGGGAACAAAATTGCAGCTGGCTAGTGGGAGAAATCTTACAGTTGCTCCAGAAGTCTCAGTACTGAAGGTCTAGATCTAACAATTTCTTTACCACAAAGCGTTAAAGAAATTGAGTTTCACACCTTAAAGTAAAGAAAGTTGAAGAGTTATCCAGAACAAACAGCTGATGTTTCATCAGCCTGTTCCAAGTTCACTGTATTATCTCTGCTCATTTACTTTCTCTCCTCCCAAGACTTAGTGCTGGTCTTCTATTCCACTGGTCATGGAAAGTGAAGGATGACAGATGGAGTATAGGAGTAGAAAATCAGGAAGTAAATGACAACTGGATGTGTTTCCTAATTAACTGCCAACATCAGGTACCAGAAAGACATTTATGTGTCGTTGTTTCAGGACACTTCCTTCAATGTGTAGGCACACAGCCTTGTACTCGTAATTTAACCTCTCCCTCTTTTAGTGTACTTAGCAAAACACCATATTTCTTCCCCTGAAGTGCTATTAAACCTGTGGTAACGAAGAGCAAAGTGTTCTGGCAGCTATGAATGATATCAATGAGGTAAGTGTAATACACCACATGTGTAGTCATGTGTGTTACTCAACAGTCTCCCTGGATTTTTCCATTCAGAAAACAGATACCCCTGAAAAGTTAATTTCTTACTAATCCCTACAAAAAGCTTCTGGAGAGAGTCTGGCTACTACAGTCCATCTGCACCAGGACAGATGACACATGACTCTTGCCAGTTTACATCATCTTATTCATCTGAGCTCTCCTTTTGAACAGATCTTACAATGTGTTGAAAAAAAACAACCCAATTTCTTTGGATAATTTCTGACTGGTTACATGTCAACTTAGCTCTGCTCTGGAGGACTGAAGAAGCCCTTTCCATTCTTCCAGGCTTGTTTTACACTTACCACCTGATCCATCTTGCTCCTGTAAGCCTTCTGCAGAGTGGATTTTGATTTGGGTGATTCTGCGTGGATAGCCACAAAGAAGACTCCAACATGTCATTTCAGGCTTATCTGCTGTCAGCTCTCTGAAAAATCAAGGCAAAGCAATTGCAGCAATGAATTTCAAGCAGACTATCAATGGTTTGGTATTTTTGGCCTTTTCTGAACTTGACATTTGTTGCAAATTTGTGGTACAGGAATAACAGACTTGCAGAAGTAAAAACAAAGCAAACCACACTAAATGTATTTCATCTCTTGTATGACAGCAAAACAAAAGTGGTAGGAATTTTTTTTTTTTTAAACAAAAGTAATGTCAAAACAAGACAAAAATTCATTGGGCCTCGTTCTACTAAGAACTAGTTTTGCTCTCACAGATAACCACTAGTTTCAAATGACATTGGTTAAAGACAGTATCAGCTGTACAGACAAGTACCAATATTCAGAGTTCTGCACCAAAACTTAAGGCAACTACAGAAGCCAGATTAAAAGATCAAGAGTTCCAGTTGTTCTTAAGTCATCAAGCAAAAATGTCCTGAGCACACACAGAAGCCAGTAGACCACCTGGAGATTCTTGGAGGTGACTCAGGCTATCTTGAAGGACATCTTCTAGAGTTCTGAAGTGATACATGCTAGTGAATCAACAATATTTGAGGGCAACCAGGCAACGATTTTCAGGAAGGTGCAGCCAGTACAGGCAAGGGAAGATCTCATGCAACTGTGAGTGCAAGACTACCTGAGCTTTGACGGCACATCAGTGAAGAGTCTCAGGATAAAATCTGTAGTGATGCCAGGAAGATATGTAGTTGGGATAAGGATGTAACGGCCTTGCTTAAGGGTCTTCTTCAAGAACACATTGCGTGTATTGATGTATGGAGATGTGGCTACTCTCTCCTGCACAGTCAGCTTGTGTAGTCGATAGCTTCTGTTATCTTCAACCTACAACCACAGAGCAATATAAAGGTTAGCAAGGAGGAATATCAGAGACAGCAGGCAGGATTTTCCCTGCATATCATGCAGCCTTTCACGAGCAGAAAAAACACTGGTTTGTCACAGTTGACTCACTGTAGTTGTGACACAGACTCCTGACAGCCAACTCAGTGCTCCCAATGCTAGCCCATACTGGCTCCCAAGCAGTGCTGCTTTGCACTTCACATATACATGTACTCATACATCCCTAAGTGGAGGTGATAGTTTGAGACTGGCAGACACATTTGTCCACTAACAGACACTATGCTACTGCAGAACTTTGAATATTTGCAGAGATGCATGCACACTCCAAGGGCATCAACTGCTAAGCTACACTGCCATCTTAGGTGAGGATGAGATTTATCTGCCTGCTTTCTATAGCATGCTGTACTCTGCACGTGAGATACAGCCTTTCATTCTTATATTGCAAACTCTCAATCCAGGGCACACGAACAGATGCACACAGCCATATTTACATTGTCCTTCCCTGAATAATTTAAAAAAAAAAAGCTAGAGAATTATCATTTACATTTTGTTTTGTGAAGCTGTGCTTAAATATTAACACTCTTCAGGCAACTAATGTTTGCCACAGCACAGTTAAAACATAAATCTATTCTCCTGTGACTGATCACAGCCCTGCATTCGTTTCTGGTATTTCTCTTTTGTCTTCTGATAATTTACAGCATGGTCTTCGGAAGGCCCATAGCTGTATTAACAAATCTGGTGGTTTCCAACCTTTCCAAAATAGAAAATTATTGAACAGAAATAAAAGACAGAGCATTGACATGTTTCTGAAGATGCAATTTCTTTTCCAAGCCTTCCTAGCAATCAGACATGAGCAAGGCATGGGGAGATTATGCTACTTTCTAGATTGACACTTTTCAATACATTTGGTAAGCAGGTGGTTGTCAAACATACAGGTGTGATATAGATGCCAACAGCTGTGACTGACTGTTAAAAACTGGCTATTTTTGAAGTAGGGCCATAGCCTGAGTGCAGCCCCACTGGTTATAGCAAGGGATTATAAAATAATCCCTCTCCTTGGTGAAAAAGATGCATAGCTGTTTCTCTTTCTTTCCTCCTTCTGCTTTTAGTCCTTGTGTTTTTGTTTTACACAGTTTGCCCTAAGAGTGTAATTAAATTACTGTTTGGGATCCCTTTGGCTTCTTTTCACATGTCCTCATTTCCTACTCACTACTCCAGCTATTGAAATCACTCTTGACACTTTTGACTTGTCTAAGTGGGAAAAGAAAAACTGCAGACTTTCAGAACTCATTCACTTGGCTGTATTTGCTTGAATAGAGGTAGGATTCTCCAGTGAGACAAAGAAATAAAACCTCCATGTTTCAAGCATTAGTACATTTTTCTGTGAAAAAACAATCTGTCTCTCCAAAGTTTGGAATAATGAAAAACATTTAGAATTCTTTTGCAGTAGGTAATAAAGACTTACGCTCCTTCAGTTCAAATAGAGTTTGCACTAAACTAAATTCAGTGCAGTTCAAATAGTCTGTCTAATGTCAGCTGTAGTGAGTGAACGCACACAGAACTTGTGGAGAGCCAGATCCCCCTGTGATAGTCATGCCTCTATCTGCCAAAGGTTTCATTTGCCAGAATGAAGCGAGGTTTCAGAACAAACTCTGAACCAGCTGTGCCTACCTTGAAGATTTCAAAACCAATGATGATGTTGTCTCCTTTCCCTACTTTTTTGCTCCTGCGCCGATCCTCCTGTTGTAATGAGATCAACACTTTGTCTTCTGTCTTCTTAACATCAAAGATGTACTAAGTAAGAGAGAGGACAGTAAGCTGATAAAAAAGCCTTATTAGACAGAGGATAAAGCTATCACTGAGGAAATGGATGCATAAAAAGGAGGGAACTGAAAACACATTTGAGGGTAGGAGGAAAGTTATGCATAACACTTTCTCAGCAATTTACATCTGAAAATCAATACTAATTAAAAATAAAAACACAAAAAAACACACACAGAAGCACACATATAAAAAAAAAAAAAAAAGCAGGTAAATTGCCTAACAGGGCAGCATGAGACTGTTAAAAAATAACTGTTGAGGCAGCAGAAGGGAAGAGCCACTCTGAAACTTTCATTTACAAATATGTAAATCAGGAGTGAGATAAAAAAATAAACCAATAGTTTTCAGATAGGGTCTATGTTCATTTTAGATTATTCTCTTAAGCTGAGTATCTAAACAGGGCCAGTAAGTTTCAAATATCATCTTCATACAGGACCTGCAAAGGAAGGTACCTTCCAAATGTTAATTTTTTTCTACGCTTGCATCTACAATTTCTATTTAATATAAGAATGACAGGAATGTTAATTATAGTATTTCTCAGATTTTCTGAAAGCCTTAGGAACACACAGTTAAAAGGACTAAGAAGGCCTCCTGCATCTTTAACATGCAAATCTTTTATCCAGACTGTTTAAACTTGAATTGACCTGGGTTTAAAACCAATCAAAGCAAATTATTTCAGGCTTAGGCAGCAATTCCTAGCTCCATAAACGATTCTTGAATTGAATACAGCACTAAAGCAATTCTACCAGATCAGTTCAAAAGTGAATCTGTGGGCTTTATGCAGATGAAAAACATCCGGTGGGCGTTTCCATATATGATAAAGAATTTAACACTCAAAGTATCTCACTCTGGATTTTATTTCTTTCTTTCTGCATATAAAAATATGCAGAGACGTGCAGTCAGACACATTTTTATTCTTATCCCTTCTGAACTGCAGATGGTGTTATACTGTCAGACAGGCTAGGGTGTCCTTGAGCAAATAGAGGTGTGGAAGGGGAGCTTTAAGACTGCAAGAGAGCTCTCTTGGACTGATGAGAGGTGTGCAACTGCAGTGATCTTTGAACTGAAGACATTTCAGCTGTCCTAATAGGTACCAACCTGAAAACCAGCAGGTGGCTGTAGGGGTGCCTACATACTTGGCGGCTTAAATTCACTTTAATGGAACTGGAAGTGTCAAAGCCCCCCACGATACAGATGAACCTCACAAGAGGTTTCAGTGTCAAGCAGTGAGAGGGAGAACAGAGCGTCTCTCCAGATTGCAGTAGTATGTGCCATAGTAACTGATGACAGCCCTAAGCTAACATAAATGTGCTTCAGCACTGCCATTAAGAGACTTTTAATTAACTAGCCTAGAGGCAACTGGAATAAGAAGAACTTCCATTACATCGGGCATTGCACTCAACCGTAACAATTATACTTTGTTCTCTGCTAAACACTTACAAGTAGGCCCAGACAAGTACATGGAATACATTCAGATTAATACATGGGGATATCTGAATAAAATCACCTTCTAGAAAGGAGGCACTGACAATCAGAGGAGTGAAGAACTGCTTCTCTATCTGCTTCAAAAACTCTTGTTAAGTGGATATACTTCAAAACTGTGCAAAGTAGAGACTCTCACCTGGGGATTCTGAAGGAAGGTCTCTGTGTTATCAAAGCATCCGCCACAGCGATTTAGCAGGGGCTCTGAATTCTTTGCCCAAGCCCCATGCAGCATTTTTGTCTCCCAGGTCTTGTGGATACTGAAGTAGGAGGTATTTACAATCCGGCAGATGTCCACATCAGTGAAATTCTTACACCAGTCCTCAAATGTCATCCTGCTCCACAGGACACCAGGAAGATCATGGTTTATTTGAAAGTAAACACTGCTGTTCACCCACAGAGCCACAATAACACATGACATCTTCCAGTAATTTAACTGCAGGCATTGTTTAGCTTCCAGAGGACAGAATCACCAGAAACCTCTCCATGTGGAAATACTCATGAAGCCACAATCACACTATCTTAGAATTTCACTTAAAAAACTATCACCTCAGAGCATTAAGCCAAAATGACCGGTTGTATCTACCAGGCTGGATTTGATAACTTCAGTTTTTGCAAAGAGAAAGGAGATCACCTGCAATCAAAGCTGAATGAAAAATCCACTCCTCCAGAACACAATTATGGTCCTTGTTACATCTGTTCATGAACAAGATTAAAACCTAAATGCTCTGGATATAGTTTTTCATAGCTTCTCAATGCTGTAACCTCCATCTGCCATGGTAACAGGCTGGATCTCAGGACAGTTTGAAAATATTTCTCCTTTTTTGCACAAGAGAACAGGTTGGTATCTCTGGACTACCATAATGTACTGGCCCACTAATGCTCTGGGACCAAATCCTACAGGCAGCTTCTGTTTGCCAGTTCTGACAAAGTGAAACAGAAGATTTTCATACTGAGCCCTACTAGCATATGTGATGCAGTACTGATGATCAACTGAAGAAGCTGCTGGACTGCCTGATTGGATCTGAGTTTTAAGCTGGATGCAAGCGATTTGAGTTCTACGGATTCTGTGGAAAATGGACACTTCCTGTCCTTGCGCTGGAAAGAACTGACAAACACCAAAATTCATTTGCTGCAACTGCATTTACTGGAACCTTGGACTTAAAACTCCTACAAATAGACTCAGTAGTCACTAACCAAAACTGACAGCGTGTTCAATATTTGGTGTTCTGTCATGTAAACCAGTACATGTGTTATCTCAGATTATAAGTGACTCTCATAAATGTAGATAATACATTTTGAAATATTTTGAAGGGGTTTGAAGCTTATATTTACAGAGAACTACTTTTTTTTTTTTTTTTTTTCTCTGTTTTCTCTGTCATCTTTTGGGAGTTTAAAAGAAGCAGACCTTATGCTAACTGGATAATCTATTATTCATATTGCAGAGTTGTTTCTGAAGCTGTTGAATTGCAGAGATAATTGTGATTACTCAGTGTAGCCATTATTTCCAGCCCCTCCACATGACTCCCACTCACCAGAACTCTCCATCATTCTCAACAGTGAGTCCCAGACGTTTACGCTCCGCATTGCTGACTTTCTTCCACTCTTCAGAACTAGAAAGAAAAAAAAAAGATGTACTAAATAAAATTAAATATTCTTATCTGGAAAACCAATTAAAAGTAAAATTCTCTCATGGTCCCTCTTTATAAAAATAACAATGGAATATAAATGGCAGATTGTATTCAAGAAAAGGGTACATGGCTTACAGAAGGAGTTTAAAACCATTAACTGATTTGAAACATACTAGAAATAAAAGAGGTGAACAGCAAATTGGCACAGCTAGAGCAGAACTTCATTGATTTCCTTTGTTACACTCTAGCTTAGGACAGTGAAAGAGTTATTTTGGAAGGTCACATGAGACTGACTCAATTTCTTAAAGGATCTTCAAAGAAACACAGATTTGCTAATCAAGAGCATATTGAACACTTCCTAAATCAGAGTATTAGCTTTGTCTTTCAATCTCCTTGAGAGGCAGGAAGGCTCCATAGATTTCCCAGAGAGCCTTTGAGAAGAAACTAGTTTCTTCTAGGCAGAGTAAGCCTAGCTTCCAGTTTCCAGAGTAATACTACACTGCATTGCCTGGTCTAACATGCATTTATATGTCCTACATCGACCCCAGAAAAACACACCTCTCTACATGGGAGCCAAGGATTTCACATGTAAGTATTCTGATGCTTAGATCAGATAACATGATCAAATACAGTACAAGTCCCTTCCCTTATGTGTTAACAGGAAAAAATGGAGACAATTCCTCACTCCCTTTCCATATGTATTTGGAAGATAAAGGTGAAGCTAAAGGAAAGAGGTTGCTAGTCATAAGCAACATTTTCTTCACCAATTTGGAAATTCTTAATTTAATTTGGAAATTCTCAGTTCTCTGTTAGGCTAAAAAACAATGGGCCAACATCAGTGTCCTCTGGAATGAGTGACAGCTCAGACAAGACCTAGCAGAGAACCACGAGGGCTCAAGTTAAAAAAGATATACTATTTTCGTAGAAAAACAGAATTTATTCTGGTTAGAAAAGACCTTCAAGATTATCAAGTCCTACCACAACCTAACCATACTACCCTGATTCTACCAACCCTCTGCTAAATCACCTCCCCGGACACCACATCCAAATGGTTTTGAAACACATCCAGGGATGGTGACTCAACCACCTCCTTGGGGAGCCTGTTTCAGAACTTAACAACCCTTTCTGTGAAGTGTTTCCTGATATCCAACCTAAACCTCTCCTGGTGCCATTTCCCCTTGTCCTGTCACCTGTCACCAGTTAAGAGACCAACCCCACTCACTGCAGTCACCTTTAAGGTATTGGAAGAGAGCAATAAGCTCTCCCCTCACCCTCCTCTTCCCCACACTAAACAGTCCCAGTTCCTTCAGTTGCTCCTCACATTGCATATTCTCCAAGACCTTTGCAAGCCTTGCTGCCCTTTTTTGGACCTGCTCCAGCACCTCCATGTCCTTTCTGTATTAAGGTGCCTGAAACTGAAGATAGTACTCGAGGTGGGGCCTCACCAGTGCCAAGGACAGTGGGCAGGATGACTTCCCTAGTCCTGCTTATCACAGCATTCCTGATCCAAGCCAGGATGCCATTGGCCTTCTTGGCCACCTGGGCACACTGCTGCCTCACATCCAGCCGACTGTCCATCAGCACACCAAGGTCCAGAAATTTATAACTCTCCTGGATGTGCTCACAGAACAGGAAGAGATGACAGAACATTTCAGATCTCACTGAACACTGCAGGCTATCATTATGTCTTTGTGTGGCCCTAAACACAAATTTGTTCCTGTTAACTGGATTGTCAGCACTTACTTGTCACTCCAGGCACCATTCCACTCTCTATTTCCCCAGGGATTCCTCAGCCTGACCATGAAGAGCTTTTCTGCGTTAAAAGAGAATGTCAGACTTTCTCCAAGGTGCAGCTTCCGAATTGCAGTCACTGAGTAGGCATGACCAGCGACAAGACCTGTCTTTGACTCCACCTCATTGGCTATTCCAGAGGAAGACTTCAGCACCAAAAATGACAAAAAAGAGAACTCGTGTCATTGAGGACATTTGACATCTATATATTCAAGGGGCAGGACAGGGAAGGCTAATTTTCTTTAACAGAGCTGCAGGATTTCTTAGAAACTGGGTTTGCTTCTCATAGACTTCAGTAAGAAGCCTGGTTACCAGCAGGGACCAGGCAGTAGACTGTCCTGCTGGATGCCCTAGGTTCAGTGAAATGCAGATCTAAGCATACGTAGCGTTTGCCAATTTACCAAAACAGAACACAATTTCATTTAACGTATCCAAAACAACATCTTTTAAGTACACCAGAAAAACAGTATCAAATACAAATGCTGGAGCTGACGTGAATGACTGGCCCTTTACAAAGTCAGTGCAGCGTTGCTTTTGAGCAGCACATAGACTGGGCAGGAGAGTGGGAAAAGTAAACTGTGGCAGTGCTATAATGTTGCTTCTGAGCCAGAAACAACCCAAAAGGTTATGCTTCTGGACTGATTCTATGCTATTTGTTGCCAGCATGGGCAGCTTTGCAATGAACCATATCCAGAATCTCACTTGTATTGGGCCATAATCTGTACACTTCAAACACTCACTTGGACAGCAAGAGAGGCAAATTTGACCCAGTGCAGATCTCATGCGTAACTCACAAAAGTCACAAGACTTTGCTCTGGTGTAGAGAGATGGACTTACTAGAATTATGAAATGCACTGTACTATTCCCAATATTTGTACCCCTTTTAAAATTTCTCTGGTCTAAACAGACCAGTCTTCCTCCTCAGGCAAGTGCTGCACTGATACTAAAGTGTTCAGTCCCAAAGAGAAGAAATCAGAAAAAAATAAAAAAAAGGCAGAAGATAAATTTACATCAAATCAGAAAAGACAGATGCTCTTGCAAGTGTGAGACTCTCTCCCAGACCTCTTTGCTTTTCACCATCAACAGCTCCTAAAGAATCAGCACGTGTTACATCAAGACCGGCAGACATTTCCAAAGGGTTTGGGCTTCCTCCAGTGTAATACTTGCACTTGCATTTTTCACAACTAAAAGCAAACAAGACTCTTTCACAGTACAGGAGTCTGCATATTCTCTGCTGTTTTTATTATCCTCCAGGCCTTTCTCAACTGCTGGGCTGTCTTTCTTCTGGGGCCATTTATTTATTTATTTAGCTGAGATATTTAAACATCTGTTCTTCAAACTTCTAAGCAGTGAAGACCAGAGCTATTTTTTGTAATATGAGGAAAATGATGATGTGTTTAGTTTAGCAGAGAAGCCACTCAAGGATTAAATATTCTATATCTAGCAAGCTTCATTATGTGTACACTATATCTATCAAAAAGTGATAAATGTAGATGAGTCAAGCCAAACCACTAGGAACAGCCCCTGCGTAATCAAGCTTAGAGACATCTGCATTTAATTTGACAGGCAGAAATATAATGCCAGGAAGACATGAAGGGATTACAACTGCCTTATTAATTGATTTCTAAAATACAACTCCCTAGATTTTGTCTACCCCTAACAGATCCATGTTAGGAAACTGAACTGACTCAGCATTTGGCACTAATGAATTCTTTCATAAACACAGTCACACTGGTAAGTCTGGTCTGCCAGCCTAATCCAAGCAAACCAGACTTGTATTTTTAAATACAAATTCTGACCTCATGACAAATGTAAAACAAACACCAAAGACGTAAAACAATTTGTTTCTGAGCTGTTGTCTTATGCTGCTGGGAGAGATGGTTCAGGACTCCTATCCTAGCTGAGTTCTCAGGTTCAAGTTAACTCCCCACAAGGGACCAGGTGTGTTCGCCTTTGGTAGCATGGCATTGGCACAGGGCAGTGTGTGGCCAGGCATAGCTAGACATGTAAGATTCAGAGGCATCTCTAAACACAGCTATTTCCTGCTATTCTCAGTAACCACACAACAGCCATGATATTCATGCAAGTTTCAAAATGAATCAGCACTGGAGGGCCCATTTAGTACTCACACTACGGACTGACGTTGGAAAGGGAATACGAGCTTTGCTTTACAGATGGGGAAAATTTCTAAACACAGCTATTTCCTGCTATTCTCGGTAATTGCAGAACAGCCACGACAATCACGCAAGTCTCAGAATGAATCAGCCCAATTGAGGGTCCATTTAAACACTACAGACAGACACTGGAAATGGAATACAAGTTCTGCTTTACAGATGGGGAAATTCAAGCAGATCTTGGCCTTTCATACCCTCTCCAGTGTTACACTAGCAAGATGACTGTATCTTCACAGCCAGAGTCAAGAAGACTCAGCAACTTAGTGCTGAGAGAACAGCTTTCTGTAAATTGGATGTCCTGGTGGACAACTGGTTGGCCATGAGCCAGCAGTGTGCCCTTGTGGTTTTTTGGCGCATTGGCCTTTTTAGGCCAATGGCATTCTGGGGTGCATTAAAAAGAGCGTGGCCAGCAGGTCAA